>NC_080053.1:19319272-19619272 GCF_026212465.1 Amaranthus tricolor
CTTTACTTGCAATAAATAATGAACTTCATGCGCATTATTAATTAATTAATTAATATTTAGTAACAAGATAATTGATTCAAACATACCCATTTAAAAAAAAAAGATTTTTCAATCATCAACTCAATGATAATTAATCAAGAATTTTCACAAAATTAATACATCAAGCTACTAATCTTTACAAAGATAATATTAAAGAATTCAAATATACCCATAGAGATATTCCAGTCAATTGTAGATTTTACTTATTTATTAAATCAAAATCTTACTTTTTTTAAAAAAATTGCATTCTTAGTACTCTTAAATCAGATGACAATATTATTAATTGTCTTCTTTTGTTTGTTCCTATACATCAATCTCATTAGTATAGAAATAATATTATGAATCAAATATCCTATATTGAACACTTTTTAAATTGTTTTCCTTATAATATCATTTTCACATATATTAAAATTACTACGCCCTCTCGTTCTTTTAAGTTTGTCCACCTTACTATAATGGGTAGTTTCAAAAGTTTGTCCATTTTAAAATACTTTCCATTTTTTGAAATCTTTTTTTTCTAATATACCCTCATTTCTCTCTCTCACTCCTTTATTTATCTATTATATTTCACTCTCTCACTCATTTTTTTTTTCTTTAAATTTTGTTTTATTTTAATTTTCTCTCTCATACTTCCAATACAATCATTACTTTACACCACTATCTAATTAAAATAATACCCACTATAATAAAAGATTATGTTTTTCTTAATAAGTGTAAAAAACTCAAATTGGACAAACGTAAAAAAACAGTGGGAATACTATAATTACTCAAAAAAATACTTACAATTCCATTTTTTTTTCTCTCATTATGCAAACGAATAAAATAAAAATACCATTTTTGTTCTTTTTTTCTCTCATAGTGTACAACTGTACACTGATAAAAATATAACAACACAAATCATAACTAATGAAAAATGGAGTCTTGTCAAACAA
This sequence comes from Amaranthus tricolor, assembly GCF_026212465.1. Taxonomy (NCBI): domain Eukaryota; kingdom Viridiplantae; phylum Streptophyta; class Magnoliopsida; order Caryophyllales; family Amaranthaceae; genus Amaranthus; species Amaranthus tricolor. Next base: position 19,320,244 of record NC_080053.1, read on the forward strand.
GTAACACTTTCAAAAAAAAATATTCATGTCCTAAACCCTATTCTCAATACCACTTCAAAAAAAAAAAAAAAAAAACTAATGAAATATGCAAAACCCCATTAAAATAAATATACCATTTTTATTCAATTCATTAATTAAATAACTAGTTGAAATAATTACACTAATTGCTCTAAATAAAAAGTAATTTAAAAATAATACGAACCGTGATAACGACATTTGAGAAGAAGGGCGGCGATGTATTTGAGACAAACAGGACTATCATCAACAACTAAAACTCTCATACCATCAGGAAATTGTAAATTATTATTAACATTGATAATATTCTCCATTTTTTGATCAATATTTTCTTGTGATAATAATATTTATGGAATATGGAAGAAAAGAAAAGGAAATTGTGAAGTATTATCTTTCACGAATAATCTTAAATGGATGTTGATTTCAAATGGTTTATTTAGCACTTCAACTCATATTATATGCAACTTACTACAAGAAATCATAGTGTTATATGAAAAGATCAGAGAATAAAATAATGGGTTAATTGGGTTTAAATGAGTCAGGAAATTAAAAAAGAATCTTTATCATTAAGGAAGTCAAGTAAAATGAAATTCTATGTGTAACTTTCAATTTTTGTTTTTTTTACTTGGTAATAAACATTTTTTTAAATTCACGTACGTGGTGATTTTAACCTCATAATTTTTTCACGTGGTAGACAAACGGACGGTTTTTTTTTAATTTGCATTATTTTTACCAAATATAATGATATTTTTTTTCAAAAAACAAAGTCGTAATCATCATAATTGACCACATATTCAGTTAATATAAGTACTTAATCTAATCAAAAACTTAACATTTTGACTATCATATTGAAAAGTTGAAAGCTGAATATCTCCACGCGAATTTAAAAAAAATATATTTGTGAAAAAGCCAAAAACTCAAATTAAACACCGAGAATTTCCCTTAATATTATTTTTGGCATGTAAATATTTGAAGTATATTCAATGAAAGATTTCCATATGTTAATTAATAATTACCGTTAATCAGCTTTAAACTTTCCATAGATTGCTACCGATATGATTCTTACGGTGAGTTGGCAAACAAGTAAATGCACTTAACTATAAAGCTAACCTATATAAAATAATGAAAAATTAAAAATTAAAATATCCCTTTCCCTTCGTCCCCTATGCCTATTTCCCATCTCTTTTTGCTGTTTTCTACAAAATATATATAAAATAATTTTTTTATTTTTAATTATTTTCGAATCATAATTTTTTAATCCAATTAAATATATCAAATTCTAAGTTAGGTATATATAAAATTGTTAAAATAATTATATAAATACTTTGCCTAATTTAACTTCAATTAATTAAAAATAATTAGATTCTTAATATTGTTATATAATCAACTATTATCCACAAAAATAGTTCCATATGTCATGGCTCCCCTAAATATGAATTTAATTTTCCAAAATAATTGATAAATGACACGATTTGTTATTTAAGAATCTTCTAAATTAAGTAAATCTAATTACTACTATCATGTCTTTATGTGTACTTAATTCAAAAACTTTTACAAAAAATATTCCTAATTAGCAATATCTTTGATTGGAAAAGATTTCCGAAATTATTATAACAATACTTTTTGTGAAATTGTGTTTATTGTAGTCAATAAAAACTGACCTAAACATTAGTACACATAAAGGTAATGATTTTTTATAGTTCGTGAGTTTTATATATTCATGTATTGCACGAGTCTTATATATTTATATTTTTGAGCAAAAGTCATTTTAAAATTACATTTTACACTATCATCATCATCATCCTACCCAGTATCTTCTGCTCATAGAAAATAAAGGATAGGGTCTGGGGAAGGAAAGACGGCGACAACTCATACCCATAAAGGAGAGCGCGGCCAAAGGAGTTTCCCGGCTCAAGGAAGATTAAGAGACGTAGATACATATGAAAGATAACTTAATGGCCTATAAAAAATTAAAAAAAATAAAGGGAAACCACTACAAAAAGAAAACAAAGAACTAATAGAACGGAAATGAGAAAAGTAAGAGGTTAAGAACACTAAAAGGTAAACTAAGAAGACATCAGTAATCTAAGACATGGATATGGCGTCTTCAACTACTCATATCCCTAGTTAGATCCGCAGAGAGGTTTAACTCATGCAAGTCAACTCTTATTTGCTCATCCCAAGTTATTTTGGGTCTTCCTCGACTCCTCTTACCCTCAACTATAATGCTTTCTACCCTCCTCACATGGGCATCGAAAATCTTTCTCTGTACATGTCCAAACCACATCAATCTATTTTTACGCATTTTTCTAGATATAGGGGCTACCCTTAGTTTGTCCCTAAACTCTTGGTTCCTAATTCGATCCATCAATGTGTGTCACACATTCATCTCAGCATACGCATTTCTGTAACTTCCATCTTATGTTCGAAATCTTCTTTACAGGCCAACATTCGGTCCCATATAGCAGAGCAGGTCTAATTGCCGCCTGGTAAAATTTTCCTTTTAACTTGCTTGGGAATTTCCTATCACATAGCATTGCGGTGGCTGCTCGCCACTTGACCTATACAATGATTTACATTTTACACCAATTACTCAATAAATTATTATGAATTCACGTAAAACAAATTTGTGATGATCAATCTAATGTAATCATTCAACTTGAAATTACCTTTCCCAGAATAAAATTTAAAAAGTAAACTTAGAAAAAGGGGTTTCCTCCAAAAGCGTGAGTAATTAGGTTTTACGAACTCAATTTGAGAGTACATCTTTGCTTCTTCCATACAGTCTTTATAATTAACATTAAAGAAAAAATAAAATGTTTATAAGAAAGATGAATAATTATTCATAAATTAAATGAAAAATTGAATTATAAAGATAAATTAAAAAATTAAAATATATAAAAAAAGATAAAAGAGAGTGATAAATCTAATTTTAAATATAAAAATAAGTAGTACAAAACAAATAAAACATCACAAAATAAATCATAAAAGAAATTTAAAAAAAAACGAATAAAATATTCAAGTACTCATGATGTCACATGAGTCACATAATTTTGTAATAATTAGCTTAATTTTTCATAACTTGACTATCAAGCTAATCCCTTTACAATTTTTTCATTTTTCAGTTCAAACTTGAACATTTTAAGCACAAAAAAAATAATCATTCATTTCAATTTTTAAATTTTCAATTCAATTTAAAATAAACAAATATTAGTATTAGTTGGATTGGATAAGAATAGTAAAGCAACATTTTGTGCTTTGTGATTGTGGGTTATGTACGTCAACAAGAGTACAAGACCATGCTGAAAGCCAAACTAAATGCAAGAGTTTCAAAAGAACGACATTTCCTTAAGAATAATTTGTCAATTACAGTCTTAACGTTTAACACTTTTATGAATTATCGCCTTAACGTTTAGCACTTTTACGAATTACAGCCTCAATGTTTATTTTTTGCAAATTACGGTCACCAGAGTATTAAGGCTATAATTTGCAAAAGTGCTAAACTATAAGGCTGTAATTCGCATATTATTACTTGAGCATGTTGTGTGAGAGACTGTCTTAATAGCCCAATCAGTCAAATTATACTTTTTTACATTATGCAATTAGAAACCAATCAATTTAAAGTCATAATTAGTAAGATTAAAATTGATTTTTTAAAGTTATAACTGATCATTTAAATAATCAATATATAAGTATAATTGTTCACTTTGAGATTTGAGTTGATTACTTTAATGTCGAAATTAAAGACATTAAAATAATTAATCCATTTAAGATTATAAACTTATAAGTAGAAATTAACCATTTTAATGTCAGAATTGACCACTTTAGGTCTAAATTAAATTTTTATTTTAATTAATCTATTCATAATTTACTTTAAATTGAAATTAATCACTTTAACATCACTATTGACACCTTATAAAGTCAAAAAAATTTTGAGTTTTAACCAATTAATTTATATCGGCCTCATAATAAAGCAATCTCTTGTGAGTTTTTGTGCTTAAACTTTATGGAAAGAATCGACAACAATAACAAAACAATTCAACTAATTTTTTTTCATTTCTTCTGTTCCAAATTAACAAACACTCACAAATACATCATTCAATCAGAGACTGTCAGTTCTGTCTTAATAAGGGTTAAAAATTTTCAAGAATAATAAAATACATGCAAGTAAAATAATACAACTTATGGATTTCCTTAAAACAAGGCAGGAAAAAAGAAGAGCAAACAAAAAAAAATGGATGCTCTTGTGGTTAGGGAAGGGAGACGGTGGCGACTGGCGACTAGTGCGCACATAAAAATTTCACACACAACATAGACGAAGCCTCTACTACAACCCTGTATTAGTACAAGCTTAATAATATACAATACATTACCGAGCTTCAATAATTACACTTAGCGAAAATGTCAAGGAGATGCAAGTTTTTATGAGTTATCATGACCCTTGGGGTGCTCTATCGCCAGGACCAGCGAGTATAATCTGCCATAAGGAGCATATTTTTCTTTAGAGTGTCATAAAATGCGAAACTGCGAGCATAAGTTTAGTTTATGAATAGAGTGTGTTTGGTTTTAGAAGCATGGAACTTACATTAGTGTCGAAAGCAAACCTCCTGGCCAGCATAATGGCTGCGTTTCTATCCCTTTCTGATTCGAATGCTATGATGAAGCTCAAGCCTGGCTTTACTTGCCAGAATACTGCTTGTGCTGCAGCGTTTCCGCCACCTCTAACCCCACATAGCTGAAAGATTGGCATATGAAAAGCACAATTACACGCGACGAAAGCTTCTCAATCAATAGGGAAAAATTACAACAAATCAGATGAGGTTAGACCAGACCAGACTAGACCTTAATAAACTCGACCTTATGTCGACGAGAACAAGCCCTAATTAGTTAACATGTTAGGATTTGCGTGCATGCCAAAGTTATATAAATTTGATGCATTGAAGATATGCATCGAGACAAATTTAATTGAACTTCTATCCAATAAGAAACGGGTGTCGTGCAACTTGACAATGAAGAAGCATAAACTTGTAAAGCCTTGTCAATAGATTTTGTGAAGTTCACCTGCATGGCAGAGGAATAGTACTCTTTGGCAATCATTGTTTTTCCCTTACAAAGCTTGATCCTCATCTTTCCAACATGAAGAGCATGGATAGATTGTGACGGTTGATCCACGCCATTCATCTGCGTGATAACTACCTGTAAAGTTCAAGACAAAAAACAGATCAAATGACAAACTCCGAAATTCCTTCCACTTGGCAAGTCTATCCTTCTGAACCTTTCGGAGACTGCGTTTTTAGGTTAGCAGCGACATAGTACATCAATTTGAAGTTTCTTACATTGAATTCAGTATCATGTCTTCGCACAAGAGCCTCAACATAGCTTCCCAAACCTGGTGCTGATGAGAAAAAAATGCAATCCAATTTAGAATAAATCCGTTGCGTTACTTGACCGAGAAAAGTACTCAATGAAGTGCATTAGCAAGTCGGATTCAAAACAATTATGCCATTAATTAGGATCGTGAACTAACCAGGATCAATAGGACCGGTGGTGGATACAAAGACTTTCCCATCATCTAGAGTGATTTTCGCCTGCAAGGTTCGTCCAACATCAAATGGCTCGGGAGCGTAAACTTGTTTATTTGCCCCTGGGATACGATTCAACAACAAATGCAAATTACTATCGGTTTTTGAGTCGTTAAGAATCACCATACTTGTGAGTTATAAACACGGCCATCATCGATAAGATTTCAAGAGTGTTTTCAAAAAAGCAGACACACAAACGGCCAATAGAAAAAAGGAGGGTTGGAAGGAGCGGATCAGATGATTAAATAGGAGAAATAGAAACAAATTTAGAAAAAGAGAATAAATGATAATAGTGCAAGTTAAAAAGCTGCAAGAATTTTCTTCGCTAGACGGAATCCCCTTTGCATATGCCTAAGATAAACCATCAATGCTCCTCTGAAATATATTAACTGATACCTGAAATAGGCTCCTTTTTGTCACTGTCGGATGATATTCGATACCACTGGATCAAGCACTCAGAGAGCTCTGCAGCCTCATCAGACCGTTTCTGGATCCGCAAAAACGAACCCAATCGCTCTTGCCCATCCAATTCATATAGTTTAGACATTTCCTCCTCAATTTTTTTCTTCATTATAAGCTGTAAGCAGAAGATTCAAATTTTTGAGTTGCTAGCGAAGGAGATAATAAAAGTGGCAAGCGAACACAAGCAAGTCCCTTAAATATTTAATTGTGGAATGAAAATTTCAAACTAATTCTACTTGAAACGAGAGGTAAATAGGTTATGGTTTCTGCCAAAGTGAAATTCTCGTAATGCTGAATTTTCAGACATTATCTTTTAAATTTTTATTTCTCTCTCTTCCCTATCTAGGTTTATAACAAAGAGGTTTTTTCTGATTGACCTTTGATAGCAAACAGCAACTGTAACTTCACAAATATAAAAATTTCACATGATTTTAGGAGATACTATACAATGTTACACTATAATCTTAAACAACAAACTATAAGTCTTTCGCTCCAACAACAAAGGACAACAAATGATACAGCATGAGAAACATAAAACCATAATACCTCCTTCTGAAGCTGAATAGAATGCTTAGACTTCTCCACAAGTTGGGCCCTTAAAGCTCTAAGTTCGTATTCCATGTCCATTACCTACAATGATGACAATGATATCAGGATTCAGAAGCAAACATCACCCGCATACAAACATCAATATTTCATAGCAAGGTGACTACATAAAGGCATTACCAATTGAATACAGTGTTCTCCTTTAAAGATTAATGAGCATAGTAAAAATATCAAATGTGATTGTGATTGCGCAATAAAGATTGTGAAATCACTTTCGCAGTCAATGTGCATGGTTTTCCGGTTATCACAGTAGCCTCAAATACCTTTACAATTAGTTTGTACTATGTTTACGAGTGTTTATTAATCATCACTCTCAATGCAAAGACGAGTGCAAGGAAAGTGAATGAAATGCTAATTGGTACAACAATCATGAGAAAGGTAAGGTTTCCATATGACAGCCAGTTATGGTTTAATAAACCATCACATGACATGATAAATATCATACTTTCGGTTCAGTGAGAACACTCGGTTATGCTTCTCCCTCCATTCCCCTTTACAAGTACACAGACACTAAACACATGGCTTATTGTGAGAAGACCCTTGACACGGGGGTAAAGGGCCATTTGAGAATCTTACAAAAGGAATAAAGGTTGGCTTACAATAAACATGCATCAAACAATAGGTTTGTGGATGTAACCTATAGAATTGATAAACATTCCAATAAAATTTGAACATATCATGACATTTGCGGACGAAGGAGGAAAAAAAAGTACAGGCCTAGAACAATAGAATTCAAGGGAAAATACCTTACTAGGCTGGTGAAGCATTTTGATGCGTCTAGCCTCTTGAACTTCATTCATTAACTCTTCATATTCCTGACGATACACAGAAAATTTAGAATTCTTACAACAGCATAACCGCATACTTTTACAATCCACCGTGCCAACTACAAAAATCACAAGCTTAACACAAATAAATAAGTTGACAAATCTAGGACAATAATCCTTACTCCCTCCATCCCACTCATTTTGTATCATTTCTATTTATAGACAATGGCTCATCACTTTCTTTCAATTCCATGCATACATTTTAACTCTTTAATTTTCATCCACACAATTTACTCAATCTCTTCATTTATTACAAAATATCCACATTTTCCTTAAAAAAACACTTTACTTCTCTTTGATGCTAATTCAAAGGGACGAAGAAACATCACCTAAAATTAAATGATATAGAATAATAAACACTGGCAAAGCTGAGCAGTGTTAATTCGAAAAGCATGATAAAGAAAATGAGGTGCTAGACAACTATGAAATACAGACAAAAGAAAACTAATGTGAGGATATAATAATGCACAAATTTAAGTGCGCTCAAGGAGGGGAGGGGGAGTTGGCAGTGACATTAAGTACCTGTTTTCCTGAAGCGCGCGACATTTGCTCATGCTCCTGAATGGCTTCTTCAACACGCTGAACAGCTGCTCTGGCATTTTCAATTTCAGCACGAGCAATAGACCTTTCCTCCTCAACAAGCCTTTTTGCTTCTTCAGAAGCCTAATTGAAAAAAAAAAAAAACAAAAAGTGATCAATTATAAGCAGATTAGCGCAATTATGCTTCCTGTTGGGAAGCCAAAAATCAAACAATTTTTTGGATACTATATACTAGAGCTAAGAACTTATGGCCATAGTATTTGCTAGAGCTGAAAACCGACGGACATAGTATTTAAATCAGAAGATCATCAACAGGTATCAACTTTCAACAAATAGGTAAGTCATTAAATTAACGAGGCCTATACCTGCTTAAGAAAGTGAGCTAGCCTTTTAACTTCTTCCTTTTTATGAAGCAATTCTCCTTCTCTTTTGGCTAACTGAACAGCCAAAGCCTCAACCTGGATCAAGATAAAGAATCAGCAAACTCGAATATGAAACATTTGGTAAAATTTTATCTTTAACACAAATAAAAACCAAGTTCCCCTTTTTTTTGAGGTGATAATCAATCCATTTAATGTGAAACAAAAGCAACACTACCATTTTTACAAGTTTAATCAATACATTTACTAGGTTTAACAATTTTGCTAATCTGAAGCACATTGTGTTCCAGCAGTTTCACGAATCCAGATGTTAGATTTATGTTAATTCCTAAAACCTAATGAACAAACATAAGCCTATAAACCAGTAAAATGCTCCTTGCTCGACAGCGCCACTTGAATTGTGCTAATAGTAGGTCGTTGGATCCTCAGTTTCCTCATTTCCTGTGGTGGAAAAAGCTCCAAAATCTATTTAGTTGGACTAGCTTAAGAAGGTGGGGTAGTAGGATTCTTGGTATCTACAGAGGGGAGACACCTACACCAAACTGACAAATCCATACCCAACTTGGGTTGAGTCAGGCAGTTCCAAGCTTATCGACCAAGAAGAAAATGAACTGCACATTCAGATGCATAAGCCTATTTTTTCTCTTTTGCACTAAAACTAGAATAAAAGATGTGGAAGGAGTATATTTCTTGTTTGTCAGTTACCTTAATTCCCCACATTAACTGCATTCATAAAGCTGATCACTTAATTCCCCAGAAGAATTCCCAGGAAAATTAGTGATCCCTTAATCAGAAAAGTTTCATAACAAATCAGGTAAGCCTTATAATGTAGCTCACAATATACATTCTGCCACTAAAGATCTTTCTCAAAGCACTTGTACATTTACGAAAAACATTATTTTCCTTTTAAAACTTAGTCACGCCTAGTTTGTAAAGTAAGCCTTAAAATGTAGGTTGCATGAACATTCTAGTGTGAAAGATCTTTCTCAAGGCTCTTGTACATTTATGCAAAACAGCATCTTCCCCACAAAATTTAGTCACCCCTTAAAATTTAATCACCTCTTAAAACTTAGTCATGGTTAATTGGTAAATCATAAATCATCTTAGCTCAACCTTTGTTCCTAGGGCTGGAACACTTATGACCAATACATAACATAGTCAATATAAGCTAAATTCTATAGGAATAGAACATATTGGTGCCAAAACATAGTTAAATACACAATCGAAGATGAGACATTCCTATATCCTTGTCGCTTAATGCCCAATTATTCGCCGAACATTGATGATTGTACCTTGACAGTACATCATAAGGAAAAAACAAAAACGCAAACTTATATTGACAGATAAAATAGTAGAAGTGCAAGTGCTTCAAAAAGGCAGACATTAAAATCTGTTTTACTGTATAACACCAATTGCTTATAGAAAAGGCTTATCGAATTTCAGTTGGATGATACAGCTAAATATCAGAAACAGGGTCAATTTTTTGTCAAACTTACCATGGAAATGGCTTCCTCTACATCACCCTTGTTTTTACCAGTCACACGACCTCTTAGGGATTCCAAGGCATCTCTAAGCTTCCTTAAAAGAACATGTTTCTCCAAAGAAGCAGCTTCCTTAAGCTTGTCCTGTATTCCAATAGCATATATAGGTCCACATTTAGGCATCTCTAGATTTTGAATATTGAATATGTCAAGCTATAAGCAGCTGTTGTAAGCTCCATAGCTGTCATACAGCATAAGACAATGTCAAGGAAGCAACTCAATCAAATGCTTAAGTTAATGGTTGAGGCCCCAGGATATGTTATACACTCTAACACCCCCTCACACGAGAGCCCATTGGCTTAGAAGTGTGGATGCGCATAGGCGCTGAATATTCCACTTAATGAGGAGTGGTTGAGATTCGAACTCGTAAGCTCTTGTCACGTTGACTTCTGATATCATGTCAAGGGACCAACTCGACTAAAAGCTTAAGCTTCTGGTTGAGTTGGCTCCTTGACAGACAACAAATATAAAAAGCAATTTATACAACCAAACACTACTATCAAGAACAGGAAAATTGTAGAAACAAAAGTGAAGGTATGTAAGCAATGATAGACCTCTTCAGATAACTTGGCAGCAGCTGCCAGTCCCTTCTCAAATTTGTGAGCAAGATCACGAACTGACAGACGTTTCTGCTGTTCCAACAACATTGCAGTCTCGCGAGCAACAATCTCTTTCATTGACAACATCTTTGGCTCGTCTTTATTCTCTAAAACCTTATAATCAGCACCTATCTTGTAATTAGGAAATCGACTCGATAAAAACTGCACATCAGCTGAAACAGCTGGGATGTTTTCCTTTTGCATTGTAGCAAATTCACGAGTCAATCTCGTCATGATGCCTAATTTTCACAATTCTGTAGTTCATCAAGTAAAATACCATGTCACAACATAAAAATTCTCTCAATAAACAGAATTAAATTACAAAGACTTATCAACCTAAAGCTAGAAAATGTGGGTCAGAGTTCACCAAACTCAAACCCTAAAGTAATAAATAATCAACTAAACATTACTCAGATTAGCCTCCCCAATTCTTAGTCCTTTATCCCCAAATTTAAAAGAGATAAAATCAATCCAATAGAACTAAAATATGCACTAATCATCATTGTAGCATTTCACCAAAATTTACATGAATGGGAAAAAATTAATTCAAATAGTTGATTTATTATTCATCTAAAAATAATCTAAAATACTAAACTCGAAGCAATTCCAACAAATTGCAAGCAAACACATATCAAAACACAAGAGTTTCCAACAAAATTGTCTCATGTTAAAGATAATGTAAGAAAAGAACATAAGCATCCAAGTACCCAATTGTCCATAGAAATTAAAAGGCACAAATTAAGCAAAATAACAAAGTCAAAACAGAAAAATAAAGATGGGATTTTGAACTTACAGATCATGAGAATGTAGGAAGAAATTAAATGGGTTTTTCAGGGTTTTTTGAAATTTTCAACAAGGTCAAATTCAAGTAAAAAACTTGATTATCAAAAAAAAATGAAAATGGGTTTGAATGATAAAGAGAGGGGTTTATTTGTGTCAAGAAAGATGTTTGCTTTTTGAAAAAGGGGAAAAGAAAAGCTAATTACCTCTCCTCCTTCCTCTCACTGTAAAATATGTCTATTAAAAAGCTAAAGAAAACTTGGTTGAATATTCACAAACAAAAGTCTAATTGAGAATACTACTTCATTTTACTTGAAACTTCAAAAATTCCATGATGGGACCCACATGATGATGAATGTAATTGAATAATCACTTTTGTTTTCATAGTTTAATTGTTATTATTTGATTAAATTAAAGCTTGATTTGTGTGGGAATTGGATGATTAGATACAAACATTGAACCAAACTAGCCCTATTCAAACAGTTGACTAGAATTAGTAGAATACCATGGAAGTATTATCCATATTGCTATTCGAAATTACCAACCTCTTCGTCTCTTTGAATTAGCATTAAAGAAAAATATAATGTGTTTTTAAAAAAATAATATCTGTGTTTTATTGAATTTGCAGCATTTTCAATTTTAATTTGTCTTATTTAATTTGCATTATTTTCATTTTTTGGATAATGGCTCATTACTTTCTTTTAATCTCATCCATACATTTTAACACTTTTTAAATTTCATCCAGACAATTCATTCTCTTTTATCATTATTATCACTTTCTTAAAATTTACTCACTTTTTCTTAGATGCAATTCGAGGAGGACAAATGAGTATGAATATATGGTAATAAATAAAAAAGTATATGACTTGCAAAAATAAAATTCAATCATCATCATCATATTTAGTATATCGTGCCCATTGATTACTATGATCAAGAAGAAATAAAATTAAATGAAAATTAAAATATATAACATATAAGATAAAAAAATAATGGGTGAAATAATACGAGTGAAATCATATTTATCTGACATAAAAAATATCATTGAAATAGACCAAAATGAGTTAATTAGTGTGGAAGAAAATGAAAATATTAAGAATTGAGAAATAGAATGGGTTGAAGTGATCAAGAGGGAAATTCATTAGGCTGTCCTTTTCTAATTCATCTGGCATAAAAATGGTTTTCTAAATATGAAAAGTATTTAAAAATCATGTTCAGTACACAGTTGTTTGTTGAAAATTTCTAAATGACCTTTTTTTTACATCACTTCAAATCAAATTCATGGGTCATTTTTTTTCAACTTTTTACAAAAATATGTAGGATTATGTGGATTTTGGTGATATTGGATTGTCATTTTCAGAGTAATGGCATCATATCACAAATGGGGGCTGGTATAGAACTACCATGCCTTGCCATTGGTTGTGGGGAACCCGTGATTTTGGTGATATAACGGTACAATTTACTCCTATATGCTAGAAACATGATTGTGGACAATATTTTCCCTACATCCCACCTTATATTGAGAGGGAAATATATCCCACATTTCAAACACTCCTTTCCAATTAGTCGGATAGTTGTTTAAACTCGATAATCAGATATCCAAATAATTTAGCTCGAGACTCGATTTTAATATACCAATGCTTCTCATTATGGCCATTTGTATTAAATTTGTTTAACCATGTTACAGTAAAAGAGTGATATTGTGATACAACCTAACATTAATAAGATGCGAAATAGCTAATTAATGAACATGTTTAATTAAAAGTGTTTAACATAGTATTTACTTTGAACTTAGAAGGACCAATAGGGTATTAAAACTGTTATTGATCAAATGATATAATCTTATTTAAAAACAACTGCAACAACTTAAGAAAGGTGTTACATGCACCTACTTATTGTTTTCTTATAAGTTTAAGTTTCACGCATATGCAGTGATACAAACTGCCACAATAATCAATGTATATTACATCCACGTTGCTGAAATTCCACAAGATTCGATCCTAGGTCACAGGTCAACGGGTACATGATTCCTTTTATATATATGGCCCATGACCTAATCCAAAATCGTATGTTTTATTCTTAGATTTGACCTACCATTAAGGTTTTGGGTCGGATTATTGCAAATACCCCTAGCCCGTTTATGACAAAATTGGAAAAATTATTCAATTGTTTGTTTTTATCAATGATAAGAGTGTATATATACATTAAAAAAAATGCAAACGACCTAGGTTTATGGGCCTTAATGTAAAATATGATATAAATTTACTTGTTATACATCATCTATCATACCTCACAATCAAATCTGGAAGAGGACAAATATCAAGACTATCTCGAAAATCATTGAAAAGAACACAAGGTAGTCCTTTTATGAAAATTTATGTTATCTAGTAACGAGACGATACATGTTGAACCAAATTTTACCTTGTTGGCAGATGAATACCCATTTTGATATGCTTTGTACATTGATGATGAACTGAATTCCTTGATAAATACATTGCACTAACATTACAGTAGATATGAGTTATGAAGAATCACTCCAAGAACCTTAACATATCCCAAGTAACTATACTCTAGAATGGGGTTGAATAGAGTAAAGTGAATTTTTGCAAATTGTGCTTCATGAGTCTTGACAAAACACTCAAAACTATTTTTTAGGTTTTTGTGTTTGTCTTAAGAAATTAAGTAAAGAATAAAGTTAATAAGGAAATAAAGACTAAAATAAAGTGTTTGCTTGTTTTTATATTCAATTAAATAGAATAGATAAATAGAAATAGATAGATTGATAAATATATAGAATAGAAATAGATAGATAGATAGATGTATTTTATATCTAGTATATAAATAATAAATAGATAGATAAAAGTATTTCATATGAATTTATAACTTTTAGATTTTTAACTTTTGTCCTATAACTCATTCTCGTACTTTAAAATCTCTACTATCTATTTATCTATTTTTCGTCGATAATATAAAAGTCTTCCACTAAATTATTTGATCAGAGAAATTGAAAATACTTTAGTTTTGAACAATTGGTGCCACAAAGAAATTATTACCTTAAGGAAGATTTTTGGTCTATCAAATGTACCAAACTAATATAATCTGAAACTTTTTCAACGTTAAGACACTTGCTCCTACACATAGAATGTATTCATTATTAGAGGTGTGAATTTATCACCACTCTTGAACTTAGATATACTCCATTGAAAAGTGTTTTATGCTAAATGTTTCATAGAAAAATCTATGGAAAACTCAGCTTAAGTTGCCTTTTACAAGCTTTATCGAAAAGTTATTTTCTCCATTGAAAACAACTCTTTAAGGAAGATGATTATGGTGATCATCAAGAGATATTCATAAAGGATCTCTTCATAACCCACATCACCAAGAATGAAATTAATATGAATGTATGATGATTATGGTGATTATGGGTTAATTAAGAGATATTATGTTGCACATGACATTAGAAAACCAACTAGCAATAATTGATTCCAACGCTACAACTTTGGCTCATGCTACTCGCATGAATTATATTTGTTTGAACAAGCACACCACTACTCAAACCAAAAATCGGAACTTTTACCTCTGCTCGAGCGAACACTTTAACTTCAGTATCATTTTATGGGTTAATTAAAAGATATTATGTTGCACGTGACATTAGAATACCAACTAACAACAATTGATTCGAATGCAACAACCTTAGTTCAGGCTACTCGGATGAATAACAGTTATTTAAACAAGCACACCACTAATTAAACCAAAAACCCTGCTCTATGAAACTTTTACTCGAACATCTGCTCGAGCGAGCACTTCAACTTCAAGACAATTTCTTTATGTTAGAGGTTATTGTCATAAATCTTTTGGCTAAATTATCATTTAATTATTGAATATAAATCCAACAACACGAGCCCAAATTACTACCTAACTATGATTAGTAATTGATTAAGTTGATTAATTAATAATTCGAATCGTCAATAAGAAGGCAAGACATTAATCATCACACTAATTTGTTTGTATGGGTCTTATCGACAAGTAAGAAGCAAGTTCACAAAAATTAATTAAGTAGATAAGTCTACTCTAACGATTGCATATCTAGTTTGGCAGATAATCGTTTCTATCAACTAGTTATCTTAAAGAATTTCATCATCCTTTGTAAAAATGATTTTTATGTTCAATATCAATTACAATATTGTTGAAATATATAACTTATTTTAGCGCTTCAACAATCGGTTAAAGTTTTTGGTATTGGAAACCAACGTTACATAAAGGTCAGAGTTCGATACTCATTCACATTTCATTTTAAGGGGAATATTTAGCACCATATATGAGGAGTGCGTGCGTTTCATCCACACTTCTATCTCTAACTACTTTCGTGCGATAGGGTGTGATAGATCATAGATTATATACCATATCATATCTTAGAACTTCAACTATCAGCTAAAGCTAGTTAAGCTAGTGGAAAATGTTATCTTCCATATAACATATGCTCCGATTTTTCTTGTATCGAAGGATAAAAGTGTACGTGAGAATTACTCCTAAATGATAGTAATAATTTTTTTTTAACTATCTATATGTTATCTTAAAAAATTGTACAACTATTGCTTACTCGTGTGAAAGAAATGATAACTTAAATTTTGATTGAAACAAGAATTAAAATAGCTGAATATTTACACTTATTTCATAGTCTTTTAATTTACGTAGCTTATTTTTTCGTTTACACGAAATGTCTTAATTTTTAAAATTACTATAATTTTTCTATAAATTAATAAACCAATTTGATAATATACATTTCAATATATATTTATGATAAAAAATATTTGAATATAGATTTTTAACATATTTATGATAAAAAATATTTGAATATAGATTTTTAACGGAAAAAAAATTGAAACAAGTGTTATTTAAATTAACCGCTATACGATATAATTGTACAGTCAGTTGATATACTTTATCCAGTGTTTTGTGGAAACAATACTTAGCTTAGAAGGTGAGCAAGCATATGAGTGGTCTTTAACTAAAAGAAAAAAAGATTATGCCACAGGCTGAATCTGAGTTGTTAATAATTCAGTTAAATTACCTGTTATATTTATAACCGTAAAATTTCACATGACATTTTCATAAAGATTTGTCATATAAAATATAATTATTGGTTGAATTTTAAATTACATGAAAAATACTCCCTCGCATTCAAATCTAATAGTTTCATTTAGTTTTATTACACTTGTCGAGACAGCATTTTAACCCTTAATATCTTTACTTATGCTCAATTAAAAATTATGAAAAATTAATATTAATAATTCTTGCATTGAGATGAATCAAATAGGATATCAATTGACTATGTTTTAACTTATAGATTAAGAATAAAATACCAATTAAAAGTGATAAGTGAATTAAAATGATTATTATAAATATTTTTATTCAAAACTTGATTGATGAAGTCAATAGGTTTTTACTTATACCTTAAGACTTAACAAGCCAACAAATATAATTGATAATCAGTAATTCAAAGCACATTAATGCATATTTGTCACACGATTCTACGATTCGATTTCGCCGACTTTGATTCTACCCCCTCAACGATCCTAGATGGAATCTCGATTCTTATAACCTTAGTCTCAATACAAGGATTATTATTATCAATTTTTTATAATTTTTAATTTAGAACAACTAGATATATTAAGGGTTAAAATGTTGTCTCAGCAAATATAAAAAACTGAATAAGACTAATGGGTTGAAGAGGAGGTAGTATTACATAATCAAATATATAAAAAATTGAATTAATACTTCCTCCGTTCCATATTACTTGCACAAAGCCAATTGTTGCACTATTCATCATTCTATGGTAATTTACATATTTTGACTATTATACGAGAAAAAATATAGTTATGTGAAATCTTGTTTTATTTGTCTCGTCGTATATTTTCATAATATTAATTTTTTATAATTTTTAGTTATATATAACTCTAGATATAAAAATTCAACAAATACACTAGATGGCGCAAAAACGTATTTGGTGTAGTATTTTAAAATGTATAATTATATTAAAATACGTAAAAACAAATCATATATCGCAAATAATTTGTAAAAGAGATAATAGAGAACCACTAAATTTAAAAGATACTAGGAGTACTTCGTATAGTAAGCTCGCAAACCACGTGAAACGACATTGCAACATCATGTGAAATTATGAAATTGTAAATCCTTTTCTAGTTTCTACCATTTTGTCCCCTTTTTCCGGTTTATAAGATCGAGTAGTATGTTCACACGTTCACAAATCACACAACTCACAGTATTGTACAAACTTTATTTTTGTTGTATTGGATTGACTAAAAAAGGAAATTGTTTACATGAAACACAAAATTTTAAGTTTTTTAAAAAAGTGTTCTTCTACAAATTTGTTAAAAATATAAGAAATATTTCTAACATACTCTAACATGTTGTTTCTATTTAGAATTAGACTCAATTAATTAAGTTACTAAATATGAGTTAGCAAATAAGTGATTAGTCTAAATAGTGATTAAGTTGGTTTGATATGTTGTTGCTCTCTAATCTTTCTTACCAGTAAGACCACCTTGATGACAATTTTGCACGAGTAAAGGGTTAAGAAGGTTCAGAGAAATTTTTTGGGAACCTTCTCCACCGCCTAATCGGTAAAAATCACAATGAGTACCTAGAAAACTCTTACCCAAGTACACAGTAACTCTTAGTTTGGAGGGATAATACTAAGATTTGTTTTGTGGCATGAGACCAAACTTTGTTGGTTTAATTCTTTGGTTTCGCAAGAATAAATGAAGATCTTAGTCTAAAACTGATTGGTCTTAGAAATTACAGTTCGTTCATAATAAACATTACTTAGAGTTCAATAAATATTAGAGAGTAAATACTTGCTTAGCGTTATATCAGTTATCTAGAGAATAGTCAAGCCAAAAATATTATTTTATTTTAGATTACATTTTTCGTATTTTTAGTTATTTAATAAATGGATTGCCTATGGTTCGAATATAAAAATAAAATTTTTAGAAATTTAATGTTCTAGCTTAAAATTCTTGTATGTAAATCTGAAAGAGTCTGAAAGCATCCAAGGCAAGAGGCATAGGTCCAATACACAAATTATGGATGAAGTCACATACTGGCATATTAATGAGGCACATTTTCTTTAAAACTTTATCTTATCAACCCTTAATCTGAGAGATCGTCTCTTCTAGAGACGACTCTTTTGGAGCCCAGCCCAAGTCCCTTCAAATGATAAATTAATTACAGAAAAAACTGTATTTTGGAAGGATAGACGCACCTTTTTTGTAAGAAAAACTGATTTCTTTTACTCAGAAATTTTCTGATTAACTTCTTGCATGCGTTTCTTCATCTCTTTCACCCAACAATAGATTGTACACACCTTCTTCAACCTTAATTATTGTCTAACAATGGAAGAAATGATGTATGATTTCGAATCTACATATAAGAATTGCTCTAATGCGGATAATACTCACTTGCAAAACTATGAAAACATCATGAAAGGTATGCAATCGTTAAGAAAATCATGGTATTTAATGACTGGGAATGTAAATGTAAACTAGTATATTATAATCCCAAATATAATGTGTTATGACCCCAAATATAAAATATTTTAGTTACATTTAATCCTTTGGCGGCTAGTTCCATGTTTGATGGCCATCTTTCATCAAAGCAATATGTAATCGATTTATCTTGTACCTTCTTGATAGGTCCATCATCTTGTAGAGCTGGATCATCACCCAAAACAGTGGGTTCATCGGTAGGTGCTACTCTATCAACCTCGTACGTATCTTCTTCATCATGATCAACGCCTTTTCTACACCAGTCAATATATTGACTGGAGATGGGAAATCCATGGAGAGCAATTATCCCTCTCCCAAACCCTTTCACTCTTTCCTGATCAAATCTATGTGTGATATGTTCCTCAGACAAATGTTTGATCAAGGGGAGCGAAAATAGGGTAAGGTTTCCCTTGATGGGGGAACCGATAACAATAGCAAGCAAACAAAATCAACACACAACCATTAACAAACTTGGCTGATCTCTTTACTGCTATGCACTAATTTTCTAGAACATATGTACAGCAATCAAACATCTTTATACAGGAATATACTGATTTCTTGAGCTTAAAATCAGGCAAAGGGGCCAAAAGAATCGACAATGAATAAAAAACAAAAAGTTTTTTGAAATCACCCCCACCCTCGGGGAACTTGGAGAATAAACAAAGGATCTCCTTTGAAGTCACCGAATCAGGCTTATTAAATCCAAGCTTTCCTAACCAAATATCAACCTCGTTCTCGGATCTCTTCGAACGGTTGATTAATTGCTTGTTGGGATTCAGCGGGAAGCCAAAGATGTCGAAAACATCATCAGGTGTGATGTTATAATTGGGTTGGTTGGGCAAACGTTGTATCCGGTTAACAGCGTCAAAATGGGCAACCAAGAATGGAATAATGCCCGGTGGGAACCTAAAAGCCTTCATCTTAAGTAATCCCCCAAACCCAATTTCATTTACATCTTATACCTGTCTTGCAGTTAGCTTCATTTGCTCCTTCCCATTCATAAGAAATAAATAGGATTTACAATTCGTATATATGTTTTTATCAATGCACAAAGAAAAAAAACAACAAACCTATTATATACATAATGTTATAATTTCAAGTACATCAAAAAAATAAGAAATAAATATTGTTGAAAATGTAAATCTCTAAAACCAAACTACTATATATCAAACTACAAAATACCATAAATTCAAACACATGAAATTATAACATTATTATCACACAAAAGAAAAATCATATATAAAATATACTACATAACACTATAGCTCATAATACATAACACTATAAGTCTACATAAATGACACAAAAATTCCAAATACGTAACATTATAACTCCAAAAATTGAAACTATAATGCTAAAAATGTAATAATATGAATCCAAATAAGGAAACTATAGTGCCAAAAATATAACATTATATATCCAGACAATGAAACTATGACACCAAATACGTTACTTCCTAAAGTTTAACAAACACAAAACATGTAATCCCAAACCACCGAATCAATAATTCTAAATACGACATGCAATAATTCAAAATTAAGTCAGAACTATGAACTTACATTCCTTCATTTGTCTCTAATTTTACCAAAGAAGTCTGTAGTCTGGGAGCCCTTTGTTTGGGTGCCTTATTAGCATCTTCTGGCTGTTTGGACTTGACATTGTAATCTTTAGATAAAACTTTCTTGTTCTTCTTTGCAAATACAGTTGACAAGACATCATTGTCGTTTATGTTATCCATTTCTAAAACCCTAAAATGAAAATCCAACAACTATATGTTCAAAAAAAACGAAAAATCAACAAATATAACGCCAAAGGGAATGTCAAACATCAAATATAACTCCAACAATCATCATGCATAACTCTAAACTTACGACAATGGAACGAAACTAAACGACTTTGAACGAAACTAAATTCCAAATAATGTAAATTGAAGATCAAATACCAAGCAAATGCAGAAAAAAATTTAATGAAACAAAACTGATGCACAATCAAAAAATTGAATCTTTAAAACGAATGTTTGGAAAAATCTAACCTTAAGTAAACCTTTGAGAAGATGATATACCAATGAATCAATTGAATGAGACAGCAACGAAGAAGCACGTTAATGGAGGATTTATGCGGAAGAGATGAGTTGAAAATGAAGAAGCACGTTAATGGAGGATTTTTGCGGAAGATATGAGTTGAAATGAAGATTATGAAAACTGCCACAAGGAATGTAAATCATAGAAACTGAAAGAAGTAAGTTTCATATTATTTCTGACGCGCACTTTTATTTTTTTATTCAATTTTTTTTTTCAATTTTAAAATCAAAATGGGCCGGCCTATCGTTGGACGTCTCTTTTAGAGACCATCTCAACTAAGAAATGTTGTTATCTTATAGATGCGTATTGGTGATTCAATTTTGTATCATTCCCGTTTTGAATACAATGAACAAATGTATTTTTTGAGTGTTATTCTTGACCTAAAATAAAATGATAAACATATTAGTGGTTTTTGTTTTATAATAAGAGTCTTAACATATCATGTGACTTCAATCATTTTGTTTGTTATTTTAGTTTAAGCTCTGAATGTGTTATATATTCTATGCATGTCTCATTAAACATAATGTTAAATATTTCACTTGAATTGAGAAGTGATTGAAAATCAAATTCACGAAGATTTTGTCACATTGAGTTCTATCTCACTATGTCAAAAAAGCCAACTCAAATAAAAACTTTTTTTTCCAAATGCAACTTAAGTAAATACTTAAGTGTTAAGAACATGATTAAAGCTCTAAGATATTTAATATATGAGTATTACTCCACATTTGTTCTCGAGACATCAAATACATTGTATTTAAAATTTCTATTTAAGGTTGTCCTGTTTATTTTGTCCCAATGAAATAAATTTATGTTTATTTTAGTTTGTTCAATTGAATTTATCTCATTATTATTTTTGACCATTACATACTCTCTTTTCGTTAATCTTCATCCATACATTCAATTATAATCGAACCTTTCACTTATCGACTGTGAATAATCTCACATTTGAATTATTTTTCAATAATCCAACTATTGTCCTTAGTTTGCTATCAACATAACCTTTTATTTTATAATAATTTAACCTTTGCCCTTAATTTGTTATCACCATACCCTATTTATATGCTATTAATAGCAAACCAAGGGCAAAAGTTAGTTTATTAAAAAATAATTCAAGATTAGAATTATTCAAAACGAATGGATGAAAGATTAAA
Organism: Amaranthus tricolor; assembly: GCF_026212465.1. Classification (NCBI taxonomy): domain Eukaryota; kingdom Viridiplantae; phylum Streptophyta; class Magnoliopsida; order Caryophyllales; family Amaranthaceae; genus Amaranthus; species Amaranthus tricolor. The sequence goes on from NC_080053.1 coordinate 19,342,373, forward strand.
TTATTAACATTCATTTTTTCTTACTATTTTCTTTTCATTTATACATATCTTATACTTTCATAAAATATAGCCTTTTACAACTTTTACCCATTTTTCATTATTTTCACCCAATAGAACCCAGAGTAATTTTTTTTTTAACAATAGTTTCCATAAATTTTTGATAATTTATCTTCATATTTATTTTTTCATAATTCCTCTTCATATGAATTTATTTTTTTGCCTTGCTACAAAGAAGCGAATATGAAATTAAATGAAAAAAGTAAAAATTTTTAAAAAATCAAGTAAAAGTTATGAGAAATTAGTCAAAAACCTTAGAATTTTTCAAAAATATACAGGTAAATACTCCTAGTAGAAGTATCTAATTTTGAAAAGAAAACCAGTCACACTCTTACTAATTAAAATTTAACGGTACAGCAAGACTGTACGGTTATAAAGCGTGATTAAATTTATAGGGACCCACAAGGCCACAACGTTACCGTTTCGGTCCGTGTATAGTAATAAAGGGTGGTAATTAGAATGAAAAGTTAGCATAATTTTAGTTGAAAAATCTATTGACTACTTTGATGGCCATGCTTGTCCGACTCCAATCTTCTCATTTTCTTCATAAAATTCATTCTAATACATTACTATGGGATAACTGGTATTAGATGGTAATGAAAATTTATAAACAAAAAAAGTTTTTGTGATTAAAATTTCTTTACCATGGAATGATATGGACTTTTTGATGAAATTTTACACTATGAATTATTACCATTATCATCATTTAGTACCACTAACCAAATTGATCGTTAATGTCACATCAACGGTAACATACAGGATTGACCTTTTTGTAATTTAATACTCTCTCCTATTCAACTTATGTGTCCCAGTTCCTTTTATGGTCAAGTCACCTTAATTGTCCCATTTCCATTTTTGGTATGAGTTTTTGACTTTTATGCCCTTAGTAGCTTTATCATATTTTCAATTATATCCTCCATTACTCATACTAATTTTCATATTTTCAATTATACCCTCCATTACTCATACTAATTTTCCTCCCTTACATTAAAAATTCATAATACCATTATCTTTCCTACCCTTATGATCTAACTTTTTTGACTTTTCTTAAAATCCGTAAAAAGTTAAATGAGACTCCTAAGCTGAATAGGAGGGAGTATATCAATTTTAATTTTTGAACTTACCATCGTAAAAAGTGGACCCATCTCAATATCAGACCACCTTATAAACTGAATCTTAACCGTCTATCAAAACAATCCAACGGCATCCTAGGGTGATTCACATAAAAGGAGGGAAATATCTCTGACCGTCAGATCTAGAACTCTATATTACTCATCTAAAATTCAAAAATAAAAAATCTTTCTCTCTCGAGATTTAGCCATATATCTAGGGTTCATCCTCTTATTCACTCGTCATTTCTCTCTCTAATCTCGATTCTACTATCATTTTCTCTCTCATCACTCTCGCATTTACTGAGAAGTTCGTCGTCGTTATTATCTGTAAGTTTCTTCTTCTTTTGAATTGTTTTTGATTTTTCATTTGTTCTGCATTCAGATTTTTATTCTAAAAAATGGCTTGTTTTTACTTTAGATTTATGTTATGAGCTTCTGTTGGAATTTGAATTCTTATTATGTTCAATAATGCTTGTATGTTTGAATCTCTGTTTTTTTAAGTGATTTGATTTCACGCATTTGAATCAATGCAAATTACACTTACGATTTATGTTTTGAGTTGACGCGTTTGAATCTGATTGGTTATTGTTATGGTAAATATATTACATTTGAATCTATGCTGGTTTTAACTTCCGATTTACATAAGTTTCTTTTTTTAAAATTTCAAACTCATTTTCACTCAAAAATGCTTACGATTGATGTGAATATCTTCTTAAGTACAATGATTATTGATTTATTGAAATAATGCTGTTTGTTGATGAATTTGATTACCGGATCGGATTTGTAAGTTTTCAGTAAAAAAAAATCTTGTGAGTAAAAACTGATAATCAAATGAAAGTTTTGATGTCGGTTACTAATTTCTGATATTTTTTTATTTGGATAACTTATGATTATGACAGTCGGACATGATTTTGTAGAGATTCATATTTTGCATATTCCGTTTGAGTTAATTGACAAGAGATGCTTTGTAGTTTCTTAAATCTGGACTCTTTTAATATATAGATCTAGTACTATTTGACGATTTGCTGTTGATTTCATTATGCTGTAAGATGCTATTGCGTTTTTATTTGTTGTCTTCGAAATTGTATATTTTTCGGTTAGATTTACTCGTATTGTATCCATATCATATAGTTGTATACTTTGAAATCACGTGATTCATGGCTGTTTTAGCTAAATTTTCTTGTATAATGTTACATTGATTTTCTGGATCACGGCGTACTGATACTTGTTCATGATTTATATTTAGATGTGTTTCAGCTGATTGCCGATTGAGCACGTTATTTTACTTTCAAGCTTTCTTGCTCAAGTATCATTTACTTTTGATTGCAGGTTAAAGATGAGAGAAATCCTTCACATTCAGGGTGGACAATGTGGAAACCAAATCGGATCCAAGTTCTGGGAGGTTGTATGTGCTGAACATGGCATTGACCCAACTGGAAAATACAGTGGAACTTCTGATCTTCAGCTTGAAAGAGTCAATGTTTACTACAATGAAGCCTCTTGTGGGCGATTTGTCCCTCGTGCTGTTCTCATGGATCTAGAGCCTGGTACCATGGATAGTGTGAGGACTGGGCCATACGGGCAGATTTTCCGCCCTGATAACTTTGTGTTTGGACAATCAGGTGCTGGAAACAACTGGGCAAAGGGCCACTACACCGAGGGGGCTGAGCTTATTGATTCAGTTCTTGATGTCGTGAGAAAAGAGGCTGAGAACTGTGACTGCCTTCAAGGTATAGGATCTGACTTTACTGTTTATTTGTGAAATGATATGAATTTGTTTTTTTTTTTTTGACAAATTAATACAACTGTTTGCACTCTATGTACTAATAAAAGCTATTGGATTATTTTCTCATGCTTCTGATTTGTATTCTTTCAGGTTTCCAGGTTTGCCACTCGCTTGGAGGAGGAACTGGTTCCGGTATGGGTACATTGCTTATTTCAAAGATCAGGGAGGAGTACCCTGACCGAATGATGCTTACTTTCTCGGTGTTCCCATCACCAAAGGTATCTGACACAGTGGTTGAGCCTTACAATGCCACCCTCTCTGTGCATCAGCTTGTTGAGAATGCTGATGAGTGTATGGTACTTGACAATGAAGCTTTGTATGATATTTGCTTTAGGACTCTCAAGCTAACTACTCCTAGCTGTAAGTGTACAGTTTATTTATATTCTCTCTCTATCTTGGATCTGTGTTGTTGAAGTGTGTTCTCTCCCTTGTGAAGCCATGTTAAATGAGTTGTTTTTGCTTTTCAGTTGGTGATCTGAACCATTTGATCTCTGCTACCATGAGTGGCGTGACATGCTGCCTGAGGTTCCCTGGTCAGCTGAACTCTGACCTCCGGAAACTTGCTGTGAACCTCATTCCCTTCCCTCGTCTTCACTTCTTCATGGTTGGGTTTGCTCCACTCACATCTCGTGGGTCCCAACAGTACCGTGCTCTCACTGTCCCTGAACTCACCCAGCAGATGTGGGATGCTAAGAACATGATGTGTGCTGCAGACCCTCGTCATGGCCGTTACCTCACTGCTTCTGCTATGTTCCGAGGCAAGATGAGCACCAAAGAAGTCGATGAGCAGATGATCAATGTCCAAAATAAGAATTCTTCATACTTTGTTGAATGGATCCCCAACAATGTGAAGTCTAGTGTTTGTGACATCCCCCCTATTGGCCTCTCAATGGCTTCCACTTTCATTGGTAACTCTACTTCAATTCAAGAGATGTTCAGGCGTGTGAGCGAGCAGTTCACTGCTATGTTCAGGAGAAAGGCTTTCTTGCATTGGTACACTGGGGAAGGTATGGATGAGATGGAATTCACCGAGGCTGAGAGCAACATGAATGACCTTGTGTCAGAGTATCAGCAGTACCAGGATGCCACTGCTGATGAGGATCTTGAGTACGATGATGAGGAGGTTGATGAGGATGATTATGAACGTTAGAGTGGTTTTTTTTTTCTTGCTTCCTCCATGATTTATACAATCCAGAGGAAGGAATGTTGTATACTCAGCTGTTTGGGTGTAGTAAAAGTAGGAAAAATGCCCTGTTTTCCCCTCTGGCTATATTACGCTACATTAGTAGTTCACTTCTGTTAGTACTATTTTAGAGATCTGCTATTCCGTTGCCCATATACTTTGATTTGAGCTATTTGTTATGTTCCTTGCATTTTATGTGGCATGGATATTATCATATTGACATATTGTCGTTTGATATATGATGTGCATTTTTATCATCACTTCGTCGCAAATTTGCAGTTCTTTCTCTTGCCATTGAAGCTTAGAGACTTTGATCAGGTGTATGTAGATTATGGTGATCCTTTCTGCAGTGTACTGCTGTCATATATAGTGTTGTGCTCTGCGAGTATTAAATGTTGAATCGAAATCCTGATAGGATGTTTTGTTTACTGTACAGCCAAAAAAGATTTCTTAGGTACTCCCACTTCAATGTGAACGTAGGAGCTTTTCTTATGCTATGTGTTTTTTTTTTCGAGAAAATGATGCCCCTTTAGGAGTCCTTGTTGTCATTCTCATTATATACTTCATTTTCTGATGTTTTTTTTATTTGAAATATTTTATTTTATGGAGAGAAAAATTTAATTGAAGTTTTGAAGAATATATATTGAAGATAAAATATATTCATGTGAAATTTTGTTAGATTCGTCTTAATGTATATTTTTTTCATATAATATATTTTTTATAATTTTTTATGATGCGTATTTCGAAATATTGAAATACAAAATTACTTTGAAAACTGTAAAAAAAGTGTTACTTGACATCAAATGATGTGTTAAGAGAAGGGATTATTTTTAATAGCTAGTCTCTTGAGAAACCGTCTCTTTGAGAGATGTATCTCAAGCTTAGTTCATTAAAGATTAATGCTTACTGACTGTATTTTTAATACCTATTTATATTATTCTTAATGCTTATTTACCGTATTTTTAATGCTTACTTTTAATATCTTAAATGTCTACTTATACCATTCTTAATGCCTACTTGTAATATTTTAAAAAATATATAATGGACTTATCCAATTAGAGATAGTCTCTCCAAAAAATTATCTCTCATAAAAATTTGTGTATTTTTTATCCACCCCTTTAATTTAAACTTAATGATAAATGATCATAAAAAAAGGTTCAAAGCATTTGGAGAGAAAATTGACCACCCAATTCAATCCATAGCAAATCTTAAAGTTCTTCCCAAAATTAAATCATTAAAATACAATTACATTTGGATTTTTAAAGTAAATTACATAAACTATGTTTCGGTTATGAAACGATGAATTGTAAAAAACATTTAAATACCTGGATAAAAGGTGTGATCGGGGATAACTGTCAGTATGCTGAAAATATTTATGATCCTTCCGCTGATGAGACCTCAAATCCTGCAATACAACGTTAGCCTTGTCCGGGGGGTGATTTCCCGAAAAACCCCTCCGACGCTCAAGTCAGATCGGGAGATAGAAAGTAATGAATATATGATAATGAATGAATACAAGATTAACGGATTGTAGGATGAGTTCAGATCAATTGAAGGAATATTTGGTTCAGTACAGATTGTACGTAGGAGGGTGAATATTTATTGTGGTGTAACGATAGCAATATAAAAGCTTAATCCCGTGCAAATGATGTACGCGACATGTATTTATCATGGTAGAATGGAGGTTAAATGGTGAATAAATGTGGGAATCATGGGGATGATGGGTGAGTGGTAGATTATGGTGAGTAATGGGTAGTTATTTTAAGAAGTTATTGGACCGAGTTGGGTGGTTAGGGTTTGACTAAATAAATTACGGGTTTATTTATTTGACCCCATAACATTAGCCCCACGCATGAAGAGCGATAGATGAGGGAATTTAATGTAGCGAGGGTATCAGTCTTTATGCGGAAAAAATCATACCTGTGATGCAGATCAAATAAATATTCGGAAGAAACCATGCAATAAGGTCTGAATAAGATAAACTTCGAATTCTTGCCTCGATGGGCCCATGATGGTGGAAGCCCCATGAATTATAAATGTTTGGCCTTTGGGCCACTTTTGATGATTCGACTTTAGAGCCTGATATGATGATTCGGCATTTGAGCCTGATATGATGATTCGACATTTGAGCTTGATATGACGATACGACCTGACAGTCAAACACCTGTGACTTAGATAAGGAATCATACTAGATGAATCCTTCGAAAGCATTGATGAATATTCGGATCAGACATAAGTCTGCATTTAAGGAATATTTGGATCGGACATAAGTCCGCATTGCCCAGCCGTCAATCATCCGGGACTTAGATAAGGAATCAAACTAGGTGAATCCTTTGAAAACATTGATGAATATTTTGATCGGGTGTCAATCATCCGGGACTTAGATAAGGAATCATACTAGGTGAATCCTTCGAAAACATTGACGAATATATTGATCGGACATAGGTCCGCTTAATAAGTGATTGAGTTATCAAGCTAGGTGATACTCGCTATGAATACATTGACAAATAACGCCCAAAATCACTCGTTTTGGGGCTTAATAAGAGTCCGAGTTACCAAGGTAGGTGACACTCGCAAGGATTTCACTTTCAAACTAGGTGAAAGTTTGATAATTAAGATAGATACTTGGAAAATATCGCCCAAAATCAATCATTTTGGGACTTCAATAATAATATGACTTTCAAACTAGGTGAAAGCTTAGATGACTTTATACACTCATCATTGAAAACCACATATAAGTAAGACCCAATATAATACGAATAATAATGCTAAAGTATTGAATTCCCATGCAGAAATAATATAATATTCTTCCAATATGTGTCAATATCATACTCCATCACTTTTCATGTTGACCCATGAATATAACAAATATAAAACACCCGATATATGTTGATAAATAAAAGCAAGAATAACCGTATGATCATCATCAGATTAATATAATATATTCTTCACTTGGCAATACTAATCAAAGATTTGCATCGTTTATGTAGCATTTCATAAAAAGGCCATGGTGATGATTTTGCTTTATGTATCAAGTTACCTGAGAATTGTACCACCGTCGGATCATATTCGGATTCAGCCAATACATTGAATTGGGCAATATTTGGAGTAATTTTTTCAGATGGAAATCACGTAGCTGAAGCTAGTTCGGAAATGTTCTACGGGTCATCTAATCCTTTAGATAGTGCATCAAACCGAACTTCAACAATGAGACTGAATTTTTTGGTCAGTTGAAGTTGGTTTGGAAACGTTCTATGGATCTAATAACCCTTTAGAAGGTGCATCAAACTGTTTCGGTGATGAAACGAGGAAGTGCAAAAAACACTTAATATACCTGGAGATAGGTGGAAGTGTGATCAAGAGGAGCGATTCGTGGAGTTCGAACCATCTGGCCTTTTTCTGGACCATTCTTGCCTGATTTTCATCTTGGGGAAGCGTCTGATCCTGCAAGAACTTGATGTAGGGATCCATCCACATCTCTGATCTATCAATGGTGTTGACCATGAGATTGATACTGGGGTTTGGAAGTACTTCCCAGATGATGTCGCGAGCCGCGGATGTTTCAGCTGAGCTAGCTAGCTTTGCCAAAGAATCGGCTTGTGCATTTTGGGATCTTGGAATATGGACCAAAGTGAATTTGTCGAATTTCTGAACAAATTCCTTTACTTGCTGTAAGTACATTTTCATGCTTTCATCTTTCGCCTCGAATTCTCCATTTACTTGTCCAACTATTAGTTGGGAGTCAGAAAATGCGGACAATATTTTACCCCCTGCCTCGTAGCAGATTTTCAGCCCCATCAATAATGCTTCATATTCAGCCTCATTGTTGGACGCCGCGAACTCGAATCTTACCGCCCTTTCCATACGAACCCCGGCGGACGATTCAATGAGGAGTCCAGCCCCACTTGCTAATTGTGTCGAGGACCCATCTACATACAACTTCCATTCTTGATTGGGTTCAGGATGATGGGGAAGAGTACTTTCGGCAATGAAGTCGGCCAGAGCCTGGGCTTTGACTGCTGTACGAGGCTCATACTCGATTCCGAAATCTGCTAGCTGGTTTGCCCAATCTGTAACGCGGCTTGACTTATTTTTCCCTTCCAGAATCTTTTTCAAAGGTTGATCAGTCCGGACGATGATCTGGTGGGATTGGAAGTATGGCTTCAATTTTTTGCTTGCCATCACTATTGCAAATATGACCTTTTCCACTTCGCAGTAGTTCCCCTCTGAGCCCCGGAATGCATGACTCACATAGTATATTGGAAGCTGTTTCTTTTCTCTTTCCGCTACTAGTACTCCGGATAACGAGTATTCGGAGATAGAGACATATAGGACTAGCTTCTCCCCTTTGATGGGCGATACTAATTTCGGCAAAGAAGACAAATGCTCTTTCAACTGCTGGAAGGATTCCTCGGCTTCTTTTGTCCATTCGACCTTGCTCTGCTTAAGGGTTTTGAAGAAGGGCGAACATCTATCCGCGGATTTGGACAAAAACCTCCCCAAGGCAGCTATACATCCTGTTAGCTTTTGAACTTCTTTTACAGATCTTGGGGACTTCATGTCCCGGATTGCCTTTATCTTATCAGGGTTAGCTTCTATTCCTCTTTCGTCAACGAGGAAACCAAGGCATTTCCCACCGGTGACCCCAAACACGCACTTTTCAGGGTTGAGTCTCATTTGATGTTTCCGGAGGGTGTTGAATGTTTCGCGTAAGTCCGCGGCATGTTGTGACGCTTGTTTGCTTTTAGTGATCATATCATCCACGTATACTTCCAAATTTCGGCCTATTTGAGATTGGAAGACCTTATTGACCATTCTCTGGTAGGTAGCTCCAGCATTCTTTAGCCCGAAGGGCATAACCTTGTAACAGTATACTCCGACATTTGTGATGAAGGCCGTATGTGGCTGGTCCTCTATGGCCAAAGGGATCTGATGGTAGCCGGCGTTTACATCCATGAAACTCAGTAGAGCGTGGCCTGCCGTGGAATCAACCAGACGATCAATCATAGGAAGAGGATAATCGTCCTTGGGGCAGGCTTTATTCAGGTCCGTGAAGTCGACGCACATCCTCCACTTGCCGTTTGCTTTTTTCACGAGGACGACGTTTGAGAGCCAGTCGGAGTACTTGCATTCTTTGATGAATCCCGCTCTCAGAAATTTCTCCACTTCCTCTCGGGCGGCCTCTATCCGCTCTTTTCCTTGATGTCGCAGCTTTTGCTTCACGGGTTTGTAGCCTGGTTTTATGTCAAGTTTATGGCACATGACGCTTGTAGGGATACCAGGCATCTCTTCCGTGGAAAAAGCGAAGACGTCGCGGAACTCGGTGAGGGTGGCAACGATATCTTGCCTAATAGGGGCAGGGAGATCCTTGCCTATTTTGATGCATTTTCCTCCGAATATGTCCACCTCTTCGTATCGTTCTACGGGGCGAGGCCTTTCTTGCGTGTTGGAGCTCTCTAGGTACACGCTCATGACGCTAGGTGACTGCTCTTCCCTTTCCCTTTTAGAGGGGGTGGAGGAAGTTCCTCGCTTTAAGGTGTTGATGAGGCATTGGCGTGCCGTCACCTGATCCCCTTTGAGGATTCCTACCTGTCCATCATCCCGCTCGAATTGTAGCAAGAGTTGATGGGGAAAAATCGCGGCTTTGATTTTGTTGATCAGCGGGAGCCCCATGATAGCGTTGTAGGGAAAGGTGAGATCCACCACCGTGAATCGTATGGGCATGGTTCTGCTTTCATTTCTTTCTCCCACCCGCACGGGGAGGATGATCGTGCCCAGTGGAATAACTTGACTTCCCCCAAACCCAATCAGCGGCTTGTCTAGGGGTTGCAAGTGCTTTTCTTCGAACTTATCTTTCTTAAGCACTCCATTGTTATGAGATCGGCCGTGCTCCCGGTGTCCATGAGTACCCTTTTGACTTTCATTTGCCCAATTTTGAGGGTGACCACCAGAGGGTCCGTGTGAGGTTGTTGCAGTGTTTGGGAGGTCGTGGCATCAAACTTCATGATCGGCCCACTTGTTGAGGCCTTCGGGGGCCCTTTTAGTAGAGTGTGGACGCTATCTCTCGCTGCGTGGATGGTAGGATATTCTTCCGTATATCCTCCGAAAATCATGTTAATAGTTCCTTGAGTGTTGGAACTTTCGCGCCTGGCCTCATCCCTCTTGGGGGATCTGCTTCTTGGATTCCATGGCCTTCTTTCTACTTCCTTTCTAGTGTCGTAGTCCTTTCGGTTGATGAACCTGGACAACTTTCCTTCGTCCGCCAATTGGTGGAGGATACGGTTGAGTTCGCGGCATTGGGCCAAAGTGTGGCCATGCTCTTTGTGGTAATCACACCACAGATTGTAGTTGCGCCTACCAGAGGGGGTAGCCGTAGGAGGTGGAGTTGGCAATTGATCTCTGATGGCGAAGAATATGTCCTTCCTATTCCGGTTGAACAGCGGATCATTGCCTCCATCTAACAGATTCCTCGTCCTGGGCTCCCCTTCAGTGACATATACGTGACGGGGTCGTGGGGGTCCCATATCTGACGGGGGTTCCTGACGACGCGGCATGTAGTTTCTTTCCCTCCTTGATGGCTGTTCTTCTCTGTTCCTTGAGGGGTGATTGGTAATGGGGTCCTTTTTATCAGACCTCCGTCTTTTAGGATCATGGGCCTGACATATTTCGGAGGCCGTGACATAGCTTTGGCATTGCTTCATGGCCTCCGCGTATGTCTTCACTTGACTTTCGACCAACTGGAACTTCAGCCGTTGGGCCTTCATTCCGTTGATCAGGGCGTTTAATGCAACCGATTCTTCCAAATCGGTTACCTCCAGCACCGCCTCATGAAACTTTTTTAGATAGGATGATATGGACTCCCCTTCCAATTGCGTGATGCTGAGTAGATGAAAATTTGATTTCTCCTGCCTTCTGGAAGCTACAAAGTGGCCTAGGAACTTCTCTTCCAGTTAGGCAAAGTTGTGTATACTTCCTCCTGGAAGGGAGGTATACCATGTTAGCGCTACTTCCGTAAGAGTAGTCGGGAAGAACTTGCACCACAATGACGGGTCATTGGTATACAGCAGCATCAAGTTTTTGTAGGCCATCAGGTGTTCCTCCGGGCAGGACGTTCCATCGAAGGCCGCCATGTTCAGAATCTTTATCTTCCCATTACTGGGGGTATTTAGTATCTCCGGGGCCAGTGGAGAGATTATAGGTACAAGTTTTCCAGAAAGGCTACTTTTGCCGGCCTCATTCCGCGGCATGGTGATGCGGCGGCTAGACTCCGCGGCTTGGGCTTGCTTTCTTTCTTCCCTCCTTTTATCCACCAACGATTGGACGCTTTCAGACGTCTTTTGTTTCTTGCTCTCTAGGAAGGTGTGGACGTCTCGAGAGGCGGTTTTAGATTCGCCATCTCGCAGATCTGTTTTGCTGAGGCTCGGGTAGGTTCTAGATCTCTCCTGCCTCTTCTTATTGCGTCTACTGGAGTGGGACGTCCTCGAGTTCCCATCCTGAGATTCATGAGACTTTGGTATCTTTTGATGGGGTTCGATTCGTTCCCGCAAGTTTTTTATTTGATTCGCCATATCTTCTAATACTCGTTGTTGAGTAGGAGCATTATTTATGATGGCGCGGAGTTGTTCAGAGAAAGCAGCCGTGAGGTTCCGCGCTAGCATGTCCAGATCACGGCGAGTCACGGCTTGATTATTAGCGTGACCTGCAGAAGTGTCTGTATCTGTGCTATGCACGGTGGCGGTTTGAGTCGGATTTTTCTTAGGAGCCATGACTTCTTATCCTTTCCTTACAGACGGCGCCAAACTGTTTCGGTTATGAAACGATGAATTGTAAAAGACATTTAAATACCTAGATAAAAGGTGTGGTCGGGGATAACTGTCAGTATGCTGAAAATGTTTATGATCCTTCCGCTGATGAGACCTCAAATCCTGCAATACAACGTTAGCCTTGTCCGAGGGGTGATTTCCCGGAAAACCCCTCCGACGCTCAAGTCAGATCGGGAGACAGAAAGTAATGAATATATGATAATGAATGAATACAAGATTAACGGATTGTAGGATGAGTTCAGATCAATTGAAGGAATATTGGACCGAGTTGGGTGGTTAGGGTTTGACTAAATAAATTACGGGTTCATTTATTTGACCCCATAACATTAGCCCTACGCATGAAGAGCGATAGATGAGGGAATTTAATGTAGCGAGGGTATCAGTCTTTATGCGGAAAAAATCATACCAGTGATGCAGATCAAATAAATATTCGGAAGAAACCATGCAATAAGATCTGAAAAAATAACCTTACTAGTATCCTTACTCCCACTGCTTCATCAACCTACCCAAACACTTACAATCTTAATCTCGATATCATTTACCGCATTCTTTACAATCTATTATTCAATAATCTTTGATCTACGTTCTGACTTGAGCGTCGGAGGGGTATTCTGGGAGATCACCCCCCGGACAAGGCTAACGTGTTGTGTTGTAGGAATCCAAGCCGCTTCCTTCCATGAGTCGCCGTTCCAGACAACGCTTCCATTCACAGTATTGTAAGTGTCTTTTGCACTTCCTCGTTTCATTACCGAAACAAACTAAATTACCTAAATTAAAGTAAAATTTAACTTCTTTCTTAATTTCTTAAAGACGTTTTTTTTTAAATGTTCGATAATAAATAGTCTTCTCGCGTCATGTGAATAGGGATATCATATACTCCCTCCTATTCACCTTAGGAGTCCCATTTGACTTTTCACGGATTTTAAGGAGAGTCAAAAGTGGAACCCTAAGGGTAGGAAAAAGAGTGGTATTATAAGTTTTTTAATGTAAGCGAGGAAAATTAGTATGGGTAATGGGGGTATAATTGAAAATAGGATAAAGTTACTAAGGGCATAAAAGTCAAAAACCCATACCAAAAATAGAAATGAGACAATTAAGGTGACTTGACCATAAAAAGAAATGGGACACATAAGCTGAATAGAAGGGAGTATTTCATTGACTCTAAATAAAAAACAAATATAATATGTATTGAGTGTATAAATTAGCTACTGGAAGTTGTGAAAAACTTTCGAAAATGTGCCAAATAAATTGGAATGATTAGCCCTCATAAACTTCAACTTTCCAAAAAGATGTCAAACATTTAGAAGTCAGAAACTGTGTCACATTTCCAAGAAGTATCAATTGTCAAAACCCGATTCTTATTTGTCGCCACCATTTTCATTTTATCGCCACCCCTCAAATGAAATTACGACTTTGCCTCTGGAATTAAAAAAATTACGAAAATGCCACTAACTTTAAAACCTCCATAAAAACACTTCAAATCCACTCAATAACACTTTCATCACTTCAAATCCACTCAAATTCTTTACATAAAATTAATCGGAGCTAAAACTTTGGAATCGAAGTCGTCAACAAAAATTCGAGATAAGTTTTATTTTAAATCAATCGAATAAAAAAAAATTAAAAATGGGTTCAGCACAGTCGCACAAAACGTGCGACTGTACAGTCGCACGTTTTGTGCAACTCTGCCGAACCCATTTTTAAATTTTTTTTTTTTTTTTAAAATTTCGAAAGAGTTTCTTGTTAGTTAATGTTATTTAGTAAATGTTGTAATAGAATGTATTATGATGATGTTATTGTAAGAAGTAGTTTTTAATTTAGATCTTCGAAATAGAAAAAAAAAATATGAGTAACAAGTTGCACAACCCAATCGCACCAAATGTGCGACTACAGTAGCACATTTTGTGCGACTTGTTACTCATATTTTTTTTTGTTTTTTTTTTATTTGAAATGAATTTGTTTAGTGTAATTAATTTATTAAATTTTAGTTGTTTAAATATTTATGAATATAATAATTGTTTAATTGTTTGTAAATGTGAATTATTTTTCTTGTTACTTGTTTTTAATTTATTTGATTCTAAGTGTTTATTAAATTAACTTTAAAATGTCGTCTTATTTTAAAATATGAAAATTGTAGTAAATGGCTAGAAATCAAGGTAAGGGAAAAGGGTTTTTTAGAGGGTTATTAAGCGGCAATAGATCTAGGCCTACTTTACTGAGAGGTGATCCCCATGAGAGAGGGGTTACGGGATCTGCAAGGCGAGCAAGGCAAGAACAGGCGGCCATACATAGTCAGGCCCAACGTTCAAGTACCCTAGAGCAAGTGCGTAGTCGCTTTGAGCGCCAGAGTAGCCTACATAGTCATACGGTCGGCTCAGGTGACGATGATACTGATTACGACGAGTCTCTTAGTCGGGAAGAGTCTCTTGGTCAGGATGAGTCTACATGTCAACCTATTGATTGGACGATCGTAAGAGGCCATGCTAGTAAGTTCAGGATTAGAGGGCAGAGCTCGGGTGGCACTTCTGATCAGGCAGGAGTAAGCCAGGTTGAGGATGCGGCTCCACGGGGGAGGAGGCGCTCGCAGTCCGCGGACACGGACTGGTTAATCACATCACCCTAGCCTGGGGGCCCTGTTGATACCACTTTAATACCCAGCTAGGGTGGGCACGTAGCAAAGGTTATATTTGAGGGATCGGAGCGCACCCCTCCAATTTTGGAATGTCGTGCTCGGAAGAAGACGTTGGATTCAATCATTAGACTTTAGGACATGTCTGATGAATTGTACAGGGTGTTACCTGGTAGTCCCCTTGGTCGTCTGCCGTATATAATGCACCAGCACATCGACAGTGCTCTAATTACGGCATTTATGGAAAGGTGGCAGCCTGACACCAACACCTTCCACATGCCATGGGGGGAGATGACCATAATGTTGCATGACGTGCAACGCATCTTAGGAATTGGCATTGACGGTTCACTTCCCGTGGAACCGTCTGATAGTGACTGGCAGCTTGGCCTGGCCGGCCTTTTTGGTATGCCATTGTCGGAGCTGCGTGCGAAGGGGCACTTCACAAGCGGCAGCATTAATGTTGGTGCACTGTTGCAGCTATGCCACCGTTCTCAGTCTATGGATACTCAAGCTACCGCCTACTACATGGCTATAGTTGGTTCCACGTTGCTCGTGGATAAGACTAGAGTCGGGATGCGTCCTCACCCTGTTGTTGCTGTTACCGCTGATCAGGCTGACATTGCTTGGGGTGCAGTGACGCTTGCTCACTTGTATCGCCAACTGGGTATGGCGACAAAGACTGGGGTGCAAGACTATTGCTGGTTACCTGACACTGTTGCAGACATGGATTTACGAGTACTTTCCAGCCTTCCGCCCCCATCCGCGTCAAGCTGACATGCCGAACAAGACAAGGGCAGAGATGTGGTCCCCGCCAAAGCCAATCCGCGAGCGGAGCAGACTGATAGACTGTAGGAGCATACTGGACGCCATGACAGAGGCACAGGTTTTGTACATGACCTCAAACTTAATTATGTTTATTATTTTAATTTCATGTTATGTTGATTATGTATTATTTTCGTTGTGAGCAGGTGGAGTGGACTCCGTACATGACTTATGATAGGTCTTTATTGAACGAGCACCCACGTACCTCCTATATCGGTGGTATCGCCTGTTTCGATATCGTGGAGGTCTATTTGCCTGAGAGGACAGTGAGGCAGCTTGGTTTTACACAGGAGATTCCCCCGGCTCCGCTGAGACCTACCCAAGCTGTGCGACCAGCACAGGGCTCCTACTCAGTTACATTCGCTTCTTCTTGTATGTTTACGGAAATGTGGAGTAGGTTCCCTTACTGTGCCCGCGTAGTTGAGCAGGCACTGCGTCGGGCATCGGTTCCATCAGAGGCTGCCCCGGATTACGTGGACTGGTTTAGAGTGTCTTCCCACTGTTTTCTCATCCCAGGTGAAGGACCTGCTGCTGCGTTTGGTGTTGCGGATAACAGAGTCGAATATGTTAGTGTTCCTAATTATCTATTTTATTTTTATGTTTCATAACATGTATTGACTTTGCAATTGTCTGGTTTTTACAGTTTGCTGCTGAATTTCCAACTCGTCTTGCACCATTGCTCAGGATGCCAACTATTGCTCAAATGACGCCTCGGGAAAGAGATGCTGCTGATATGTATTTAGATGATCTTAGAGAGTTGTTTGCCGAATGGAAAGAGTGTAGAGGGCGCAGCCCTTAATAGACATTTGCCTGTTTTGTAATGAATGAACAATTGTTGTTTTTAATCTGTATATATGAACAACTTTTTAATCGTTTGAATCACTTACACATTTATTGACTTAATTATTACAATGCATTGAATTATAAAAATGATAACATTGAATTATATATAAACACTATGGAGAATCTAAATTCACCGAGTCTCCAGTGGTGTTATTATGCTGTTGTCGTTGTACGCCGCACATTCTATTCCAAAGTGATATCCTATTACGATATTGTCTATCCAAATCTGTACATGAATTGTTTGCTGCTGCTCTCCAATTTTGTTGGACTGGCGGCAGTGGAAATGAATCATCGTTCATTAAAAGCTGAACATAATGATTCCCGTTTACCCAAAGAATATGTATAAGTTTATTTACACCATGCGTTTCCGCTGTTCTTCTTAAAGGAAGCACTAAACAATTGTACATTGGATGACCATCCACAGAGCCATAATACGCAATTGCTATGTTTAAAAACGTTGCTGCAGAATACAGTGTTGTCATTTCCAACCAGTGAGCGTACGGAGCAAGTCCTTTATTGTGGGCACAAACTCTGAATATAGCTTCCTCCACCGAATTAGCTAATAGATATACGTGTGCATATTGTTCTCTATGCGTTTCCATTTCCAAACTCATTGCACGTCGTAACAGAGGCCATGCTTCCTCACCCCCTAACTCTGTGGCGGCAATAGCTCTAAATCCACAATTACTGTCACCTAAAATATCAATCCAATCAAAAAGATATTGCGGAAGAATAAATGGAATTTGATCTGGCCACGGAAAAAGTGAAAAATCACGACCTGCTGCACCATCTGAAAAAATAACAATATATCATTAGCCCAATATTGATATAAAACATATAAGATTATATGAAAAGAAATAAAGGTACCAGCTAAGTTGAAACTAAAGTTAATTCCAACTGACGATTGATGCGACCGGCTGCTTGATCTACCACTGGATCTACCGCGTGATGAAGATCTTGATCCGCGACCCCTTGAGGACGATCTACTGTACTCAAACGCACTTTTGTTTCTCCTCAAGGTTCTGCTTGTCATTGGTCTTCCTTTCCTCGGTGGACTTGCTTGGGGCTCAGGTATGTCGTCACCATCGGGGTGTAGCTCTTGTTCAAGTACCTGAGACACGCGTCGTAGTACTGAGGGGTCGGATTTTAAAACTTCATCCACCAACGATTGAAAGTACTCTTTATCATCGGTGTTCGCGTGCCGTACTTCTTCGTTGGCGTCTTCTTCTGCATCTAAATACTTTAACGTTTTCTAAAATGGATGTATATCGTCCAAGTACAAAGCACCATTAGTCCTGATAGACAAGTAACAGTAACACGCGCATGGTAATCCGTGGGTTTTTTGAATGACACAACCGCATTTTTTTAAAAGACAACTGCCCAGGTTTAACATCCGGCTGTGCTCCATCATCAATAGTTCCAAGGCAAATATAGAAACATGACGATACAACGGTCTTAGAAAATTAATTCGCGACGTCCTTGAAATGGAATTCTTAGATTCCTCAAGAGCTTGTCTTATTTTCGATTGTTGATTCGTTATTTGTGCGTGTGCCCTTTTAAACAGCGCATCGAATGAGCTATTACCGCTACCCAAATAGTACTTGAAGGAAGAGTGTTGGCTTTCAACTCTACTGGTAGTCTGGTTACCCAAGTGCAAACAATCATTCGTCCACGCACGCACAAATTTCTCTTTGTGAGGAATCCATGTTCCTGCCAAATATCGCAAGACCCTCCGATTCCTAGTCGACCAAGTGGACACAATCCCTTCCCATCTGTTTTCAAAATCGGCGATCGTCATACTGTTAACCAAGGGGTTCCATTTTGTTTGCCTGAATAATTGCCCTTGTTGATTTTTCTTGCCGCCACACAATTTATCGACCATGTTCTCCACGTCATTGACAATATGCCATATGCATAATAAATGTCGTACATCTGCGTTAAACATAAATTTAAAATTAATTCAGATATATATAATATATAGATCGAAGATAATTAATAATTAAAACCTGTTTACCTGGAAAGACAGCATGAATAGCTGCAGACAAACCCTCATCCCGATCCGTTACGATTACATCCGGCGTCTGGACTCTCCCGTAAATATCCCTCAACCTCTCCAACACCCAAGAATAAGACACAACCGCCTCATCTCGCATCAAACAGAATGCAACCAAGAAATTATGATTCGTTGGCGTCATTCCAATGATTTCGCAAAGGGGCCACTTTTGCTTATTCGTTTTGTACGTTGTGTCTATTAACACAACATGGGGCCACGAACGTAGCATCTGGATAGAAGTTGGATTCGCAATCAATAATCTAGTCAACTGACCCTCACTATCCAAGTCCGTCCAAACTACATAATTATGCTCCGTGGCCATATACAGACAGTGTTGAAGAGGAGTCCTACCATCCATCTCTTCTCTCCTGATTGACTGTCTCACATTGTAAATTTGATTCATACTAGCATAAAAACGAGGAAAATTTCTTCTAATTGAAGACATTATAAATGCTGGTTGCATGCCAGTTGCACTTAGATCTCGTATGTGTGCCTGATATCCACAGTCATCCTATTTACTCTTATTTGACCATCTCTGTACATGAAGAACGGGTGGTTATGTATTCCTTTTGCACCAGGAAACACTCTAACCGTCCAAGGTCTTTCCTCTGGGTTACGACTAGTTCCTAAAATCATAAATTTACACCCACAACCCCTACTTTTGGAACCAGGTCTGGCAACATTGTCTAAGTTATGCAAATCAACACTTCTATTATCGTAGCGGTGACATCTTAAGTACAAACTCACTCTAGAACGCCCTTCTTTTTTTTTTATATGAAGCACGTGTAAATTGAAAACCAATTGTTAGTGCTATCTCATTAGCCCAAGCATGTAAATCAACTACAGAATCAAATTCTCTATCGGTAACAAATCTATCAGAATAATCTACATTATCTCTTAAATTTTCAAAATCGTGCAAATAATAATTATAATAACATTATCATAATATATCAAAATAATAATAACTTCAAAAATAATTATAATAAAATACCATTATTATAGCACAACAATACATTAAAATAAAATAATTTAATTAAACAAAATAAATTTTATAATTCGAAGTTAAAAAAAATAAAAAAAAAATTTTAATAGCAGTCGCACAAAACGTGCGATTCAGCCTAGGTAGAGTCGCACATTTTGTGCGACTGCTATTAATTTTTTTTTAAAAAAAATTTTTGAAATTCAAAAACAACAAAAAAAAAAATTGGAAGCAGTCGCACAAATCAGTCGCACAAAACGTGCGACTCAGCCTAGGTCCAGTCGCACGTTTTGTGCGACTGGTTTGTGCGACTTCATTCCGTTTTTTTTTTGTTGCAAAAATCGAACCGATTAATTACATACCGAATCGTTATCATGCTCGTCTTGGTTTGCCATTGATGCTCGATGTACAGTTCTAGCTTGTTTAACTTTACGTTGTGTTTTTAGAGAGTTTTTAGAGAGAAGGTATCGTGTTTGAATTCGAATATACTACAATAACGCCTCTAAAAATTCAATATATATATAGTCCGATAATAATGTTATTAAGCGATAACAGTGTTATTAAGTGCCATTTACATTTCTTAAACATTTTCTAAGTTAAGTGGCATTTTTGTAATTTTTTAAGTTCAGGGGTAATGTGGTAATTTCATTAGAGGGGGTTGGCGAAAAAATGAAAAAGGTGGCGAAAAATAATAATTCCCTTGTCAAAATTCTTAAAATTCAAAAATTGCACCAACTAGTCAAAAAAATAAAAATAAAAGTTGCTAAACACCCAAATATACAGAAATTGTGTCACATTTGCAACAGAAGCAGCAATTGCAAAAATTCCCTAAAATTCAAATCTTATGCCACTGTTGTGATTGATGTAACAACACAAATTAAATGCATTGAAATATGGATTTTCTATCCTTTTTAATGGTATCACATTTGTTCCCTCTTATCATCTTGTGCTATATATATGTGCAAGTTATTGTAATACTGAGACACAATAATGAAATAGAAGATAAACTGATATAAGTTTATCTCTTATACTACTTTTCTCCTTATATTCTCTTTACCTTTTAACACGTTATCAAAACCATTTTTTCGCTCTCAAAAACCCAAGAAGGTAATATTTTTTTCAAAATATTATAACATTTTTTTTAGCCACAATATGGACCAACAATCAAACGTATCAATATTACTATTCAAGGTGTTACTCACACCGTTTTGTACTTTATCCTTGAAAAAAATTGTATATCTGTTACTACTAACCCAGCTAATAGTGATGCAAACCAACTGCGAAGACATAATCCAAATAATACACATATAAATGAAAACTCAATGCCAAGTCCCAATAATGCATCTAATCCACCAGCACGACCACCTACTAATCAGCCACCACAATCTACTGATAACTCACCAGTCCAACCTACTAATGATCCTACAGTCCCACAAGAAAGTAATAAAGAAAAAATGACGAAGGCGAAGAAACTAGTAGTAAACGTTTTCAAACTTTTAACCTATAAATAATTTACTTTAATAATGTCGTTTAATCTTTGTGTTCTTTTTTACTTTTTCAGCCGCCTATATGGACTGGCTAATATTATTTTGTAATGACCGCCTTTATGGACTGGCTAATTTAGCATTGTTATCGCCTTTATGGACGGTTTTATCTCTATTTATCTGATCATGTCATCATATTATGTGCATATGCATTTGGTTACTTTAGTCTATAAAATTATATAATCACTTAATAAACTCATAAAATTTAATTTCACCTTCAAATAATAATAAACAACGATTTTATTTGATTCCATTTTGTTTAACATTATAATAATAAATTGTCTTAATTTACCTATAACACAGATTTTTAGCACACATGACTACATTATTTCTACACAACATAAAATTCTTTTCTAATTGTAAAAATATCACTCTGGGATGAATGCCAGAGTGGTCCGAAAATTATAATTTAAGAAAATTGTCAAGGGTTCGATTCTGAAAAAAATAAATAATAATAACAATAAAAATAAAATTTTTTGGAGATCATGGTCTTTTTACCTCCTATAAATAGGGACTTCTACCCATCACAAACACACACACACCAGTCACATCTTATCCCAAACACAATAAATAAATAAATAAATTTTTTTTTCTTCATCTTCTTCTTCCTTCAACCATCCATGGCAAACAATACATCTACAAACACCCACATCAATCCAATTGCCGACAATATAAGTAAAATACTAGAAACATTCCTTATCATTATGGGTTTAATTGTATTACTCGTAGCGCTAATGCTCTACCTGATTATCCAAAAATAAATTATAAATCTTGCATTTGTTTCGAAATTTGTACTTTTGTTTTATCATCTATTAATACTATCTACTTTATTTTTATTTATGATTATATTGTGCTTATTATATTTGAGATATTAAATCAGGGGGAGATAATACTAATATGCTTTAATATCTCTAATGATACACAAAATCATTAAATAACCTTGTCATTTTCTCAATTGCAGAAAATAATGTCTGATCTCAAAAAGAGAGAGTTCAGATGTCAAATTATATCTAAAAGGAAAAAGTTTATTATACACAATAATTAAACTTAATCCCGCCGATAAAAGAAAGGGTATTGAAAGAGATCCCATAAAAATTGAGGAAGATAAGGCAAAAGCTTCATCAATTTTGAGACATCATTTAACCGACAGTCTCAAACACGAATACACCAATTATGAGGACCCAAAATTACTTTGGAAAGAGCTAAATGAAAGATTTGGCCATAACAAAAGTGTACTCCCAAAGGCCATCGATGAATGGCGAGAGTTAAGAATTCAAGATTTCAAATCAATTAGTGATTATAATTCAGCCCTTCATCTGATAAAATCAAAATTAGTCTATTGTGGACAAATAATAACAGATGAACAAATGATAGAAAAAACATTATCAACCTTTCACGTAAATAACATTTTGTTACAGCAACAATATCGTGAAAGGCATTTCAAGAAATATCATGAATTGCTGAAAACACTTCTTATTACGAAATAAAATAATAAACTATTATTGAAAAATCACAACAGCCACAATTTAAACAGAAAAATGAAATAACCAACACACATCCTTTTATAAGGGAACATTTCATTGCATTTATTTATCAACCAACTAAATTCATTTATTACTCAAAACATGGTAAAAACAAAATAATTAGACAACTACTCCAGAAAACAAATCATTCATGAGCTGTTAATTATTGTCTTTGTTTTAAAAAGCGTGCCTAGGTACAGAGCACACCAAGATGCAAGCCAAAATGCTTCATAGACTCTGGGTGCAGCGCATACAAGGAGGCGAGGCAAAAGATGCGCCTTATCTACACCTCGAGCGCCTTGCGCCTCAGGCGCCTTTTGACCCTAAAGCTCTGTAGTTGACTCATGTTGCTTTTTCAAATAAACCTTTAATAGATATAAAAAAACCCATGCCGTCTTGTACGAGACCGTTTTACAGTGAAACAATCTCAAAATAAGAAACCTATAAACTAGAAGTGTCTATTTTTGGGCTATTTAAAAGGGAGTTACTAAATTTCGTCACCCCTTTTCATTTTATCGCCACCCCCTCCCCTTCGAAATTACGTATTTGCCCCTGAAGTTTAAAAAATTATAAAATTGCCACTGGACTTAAAACTTAATTAATAATGTAAATCACACTTAATAACACTATTAACACTTTAATCCGAAAGATTTGTCTATATATATCGAACTCTCAGACGCGTATGAAGTACGAATTCAAATATGGTACTATCTCTCTAAAAACTCTTAAAAAAGTTGTTACCTGTAATCGGTTAACTATGGCTAACGAAAGCGACTATGAATCAGATGCGGTACGTAAATTTTTCGATTTGAATCGTTGGAAATTTAAAAAAAAAAAATTAAATCGCACAAAATTGAGCGACTGAACCATGGTTCAGTCGCCCAGTTTTGTGCGATTTAATTTTATTATTATTATTGTTGTTGTTGTTGTTGTTGTTGTCGTCGTCGTCGTCATCTTATATTTTTTTTTTCGTAATTTTTTTATTATTATTCTTCTTCTTCTTCTTCTTCTTATTATTATTATTATTATTATTATTATTGTTGTTGTTGTTGTTGTTGTCGTCATTATTATTATTATTATTATTATTGTTGTTGTCATTATTATTATTATTATTATTATTATTATTATTATTATTATTATTATTATTATTATTATTATTAATTCTTTTTTTAGTATTAGTATTTTTATTAATTTTTTTTATAATTATTATTTAAATTTTCGTCATTAATGTAATTAATTTATATTATTTTTATTTCAAATTTGTAGGAGTTTGAAAACTTTGGAGACAACGTAGACTACTCTGGTAGCTTTGTTACGGATAGGGAATTTATTTCCGTAGATGAGTTACATAGTTGGGCCGATGCGATAGCAATAACAATTAGTTTTCAATTTACACTTGTTTCTTATAAAAAGAAAAAAGGACGTTCTAGAGTTAGAGTCTATTTAAGATGTCACCGCTATGGTATTAGGGGTGATGCACATAATCTAGATAATACTGTTCGACTTGGTTCTAAAAGTAGAAGTTGCGGGTGTAAATTTTTGATTGTAGGAAGTAGTCGTAAACCAGGAGAAAGACCTTGGACGGTAAGGGTGTGTCCTGGTGAAAAAGGAAAACATAACCACCCGTTCTTAGTGTACAGAGATGGTCATGTAAGGGCGAATAGGATCTATGTAGATATTCGGGAGCACATACGACAGCTTAGTGCAACCAGAATGCAATCGGCCTTTATTATGAATTCGATTAGAGATAATTTTCCTGGTTTTTATGCTAGTATGAACCAGATATATAATATTAGGCAATCAATAAGAAGGGAAGAGATAGAGGGTAGGACTCCCCTTCAACACTGTCTTCATATGGCCACAGAACTTAATTACGTGGTCTGGACAGACTTGGATAGCGAAGGGCAATTGAACAGACTATTAATTGCAAATCCAACCTCTATCCAAATGACACGTATGTGGCCGTATGTTGTGCTGATAGATACAACGTACAAAACGAACAAACAAAAGTGGCCACTATGTGAAGTGATCGGAATGACGCCAACCAATCACAACTTCTTGGTTGCGTTTTGTTTGATGCGAGATGAGGCGGCTGTGTCATATTCGTGGGTGTTGCAGGGATTGAGAGATATTTTCGGCACTGCTCAGACTCCTAGCGTCATTGTAACCGATCGAGACAAAGGTTTATCTGCAGCTATTCGTGACGTCTTCCCATGTAAATAAGGTTTTGTTGATTAATTAATGTCGTTCTATCTATTGAATATGTATTAATTACGTTCAATATTTTGTTTAATGTAGATGTGCGACATTTGTTATGCATCTGGCATATTGCCAACGACGTTGAAAACATGGTGGACAAGTTGTGTGGCGGGAAAAAAAATCAACAAGGCTAAATATTCAGACAGGGCAGATGGAACCCCTTGGTTGAAAGTTCTACAATCGGGGAATTTGAACAGAGATGGCAAGCGAGTTAGGAACAAAAAGGTCGTTCGGTATCTGGCTGGAACATGGATTCCACTTAGAGAGAAATTTGTGCGTGCGTGGACGAATGATTGTTCCACTTGCGTAACCAGACTACCAGCAGAGTTGAAAGTCAACACTCGTCTTTCAAGTATTACCTTGGTAGCGGTAATAGCTCATTCGATATCCTTTTTAAAAGAGCACACGCACAGATCATAAATCAGCAAGCTAGGATCCGACAAGCGCTACAGGAATCCATGAATTTTGTAGCAAGGTCGTTGCGACAGCATTTCTTTAGACCTTTATATCGCCACGTATCTATCTGAACGAATGAATTTTGTAGCAAGGTCTCATGCCAATTCTGGTCTTATCCGCCAGCAAGGTAGAGCCGACGATAGCCATGTAGTACGCTGTCGTCTGGGTATCCATGGCCTGGGACCTATGACACAGCTGCATCAGTTCAGCAACGTTCACGTAGCTGCAGGTGAATGCACCTCTACGCCGAAGCTCAGACATAGGCTCGCTGAACAGATTGGTGATACCGACTTGCCACTCCGCCTCAAAATGCTCAGCCGGCAGAGAACCTTCAATAGAAATGCCCAGTATGCATTGCACGTCGTGCAACATAATCGTCATTTCCCCCATGGCATGTGGAAGGTGTTCGTATCCGGCTGCCACCTCTCCACGAACGCCGATATCAAAGCACAGTTGATGTGCTGGTGCATAATGTCCGGTAGTCGGCCGAGGGAAGTGGCAGGTAGAACATCGTTTAGCGCATCAGACATATCCCTCAGTCGGATGATGGACTCCACCGGCCTCTTCCTAATACGGTAATCCAGAATCAGAGGCGTACGCTCGGAGCCGTCGAAAACAAGTTTAGCTATGTGCCCGCCATAGCTAGGGATCAGTCGCGTATCTGTCGGCCCCCCCGGGTTCGGGTGATGTGACTAACCAGTCCGTGTTAGCGGACTGTGAGGGCCTGCTCTCTCGTGGCGGCTCATTATCGACAAAACTACGTCCAGCGCGCTCAGATGCGGCAGAAGAAATAGGGCCGTTATGTGCGAATCTCCCGTCGGGCCCCGAAACAACAGTCCAGTCTAATGGGCGAGAATCAGGAGCTTCGTATTGAACATCATCAGCATCATTATCATCATCACTAGAAACACCCCAACTACTCTGGATGCTGCTAGACTGGTCGTCAAGAGGGGTTCGGACTAGGTCTAGCGCACTCGACCTTTGGGCAATACTGTGTCTGGCAGCCTCTTCCTGCCTAGCCCTCCTAGCAGAACCCGTTACCCCCCTCTCATGCGGGTCTCCTCTGAGTAAGGTAGGCCTAGAACTATTACCTCTCAACAATTGTCTAAAAAAACCTTTTCCTTTTCCTTGATTACTAGCCATTTACTACAATTTTTGACAATTTCATTAAATATTAATAATAAATGAACATAATCAAACATTACATTATATTAACCACATGAACAAAAAACAATATTAATTTTCTAAATTGACAATAATCATAAAAATAATAACATTAACAAAAATAATAACATTAATAATAATCATAACAATAATAACACAAATAATAACAACAATCATAACACTAATAACAAAAAAAATAATTATAAATAAAATTAAAGGATAATATAATAACTATAATAATAATAACAACCACTATAATAATAATATAATAGTAATAATAATAATAATAATAATAATAATAATAATAATAATAATAATAATAATAATAATAATAATAATAAAAATAATAAAAATAATAATTATTATTCTAAAAAACAAAAATTGGAAAAAAAAAGAAAAAAAAACCAAACAACACCAATAATAAAAATAATTTTCAAGACAACATAAAAAGTTTATTACTAATAATAGTATTAATTATAATAAACATATTTAAAATAATAAATTAATAATTAAAAGAAAAATAATAATTTAATAACAAAAATAATAACAATCACAAAAATAATAAAAAAATTAATAATAATAACAGTAATAATAATAATAATACCAAAAATAATAAAATTAAAAATAATAATAATAATAATTATAAAAAAGAAACGAAAGAAAATAAATAAAATGAATAGCCCAGATCTGGGCGATTGGACCCCGGTTCAATCGCCACTTTTTTGGCGATTGAATCGGGGTCTAATTGCCCAGATCTGAGCGATTCATTTTAATTTTTTTTATATTTAAATAATTTACATTCGAAAAAACCAACAATAATAACAATAATAATAAAAATAATATAAAAAATTATTAAAAATAAAAGTATTAATAATAATTATAACAAACATATTTACATTAATAAATTAAAAATCAAAACATAAATATATATTTAATAATAAAAATAATAACAATCACAATAATAATAAAAATATTAATAAAATTATTAATAATAACAATAATAAAAAAAATAATAATAAGAATAATATAATTAAAATTATAATAATTATTCAAAAACAAACGAAAAAAAAAATTCAAATTGAATCGCCTAGATCTGGGCGGTTCAATTTAATATATTTTTTTTTACGTTTGTAAATTTAAATTAATTACATTCGAAAAAAATTATTTCGATTAATTGTTTGCGGATTGAACTTAGTTTTTTCTCCAACAATTTGTTTTTGTAAGTTGGTTTTTAAGTGTGGTAAGAAAAATTTTAGTGAGATTGTGATATATGTAGGAAATTTTAAGTTTAATGGCAAAATCGTAATTTTTTAAAAATTCAGGGGCAAATACGTAATTTTTCAGGGGTGGCGATAAAATGAAAAGGGTGATAAAATTTAAGGATTGAGATTTAAAATATGAGATATGTGTTATAGTCTCATACAAGAATTTGTGTAATTAAAAATGATACGGAAGAAAAAACCCTAAATTTTGCCCTAGAAAGATTTCAGAATTCAGGGAAAAGTTTTCAGAAGAAAAAAGCCCTACACTTTGCTGCTTCATCTTCTCTCTGATCGACATTCGACTCCATTGCTGCTTTAAGCCGATTCGCCAGCTGCTCGGCTGCTCCAGGTATATTCTTCTTTCTCTTTTCTTTCTTCTCCTTTTTCCATCTTCGCCTGCTTCTCTTTTCTCCTTTGGATTTTTTTCTTTCTTCTTTTTTCTCCATCTTCGTTTGCTGCAGGCCCTGCTGCTCGATTATTTATTTGCTGATTTTTATCTCAATTTTATTTTATCAGTTTATTTATAATCTAAGGCAGGGTTGTTCATCATTTTAGTATTATTTTTTTTAAATGTTATCTTTTAATGTTATTTTTATAAGTTTATTTCTTGAAGTTCGAATGCTAGTTGTTAAAAATTGTTTGTTGATTCATGATTGATGATTATACCATACCCCAAACCACATTTGTTAAGCAATCTAGGTTTTTGGCTTAATTGGTGGTAAATTTATAAATTTAGGGTTTCATATTTAATTTTACAATTGATTTAGGTAATTTGTTTGAATTTCTTGAAATAAGTGTTCAGATAATTGATTCAGTGTTTTTGGCAAGAGAAGATTTTGCTGATCTAAGTTTCTGAATTTTTGACAGAACTTAGGGTTTGAAATTTGAAGGAAATTCCTAGAGAGATACAGTTTCGTCTGCCATTGCCATATCCATGAAATCCATCAGACACTGAGGTATGGTTGTGGATACTTTTGATTGTTTATGCGTTTAATTTGATTTTGGTACTGCTATTGTGTTGATCTTGTATTGTTTTGGGCTTTTGGCTTTGATGATTTGTTGAAACAGGTTCTTGATCTAGCTGGGTAGTTTTGAGATAATGCATTTTTCTCCAAGGATTGATTTTGATATTGATTTTGGAGTCTGCCGAATTCCACTGCTTACCAAGTTTTTTTTGTTCTTCCTTCCCAAAATAAAACTATTTCTGTTCAATTGTTCTAAATTTGTTTGATTGCTTTGGCTTATGTTAAACATTGTTTGTTGTTTCTACAATTGTCCATCAAACCTTTTTTAATTAAGTTAGGGTTTTTGCCTGGTACAATTTCATATTGTTCATCCCCAACACCTATATTGACTACTCCGAGAGTAACATGCCACTATCTACGCCTGATGTGGGGGGCTATGGCAAAGCCTGTGTCATCCTTAAGGCTTGGGGGCCGGGCAACCCTTGGCCATGAGTCCCGTTAAAATGGAAATTTTTTGTCCATTCATTCTCCCCATCATAGTCATCTAGGAAAAAGTATGTGACACCTTTCGATAAGGAAACCACTATAGTTACACATTGACAAAGTTGCTCTCTATGTTTATCCATTGCAAATTATCATCCCCTTGTTCATTGCAAAAGGTGTATGTGGTAGAGTTGAATGTTTGAATTACTGGGTGCAATTGTATTTGGTTGCAATCGAAAATAGGAAGCATTCAACTTTATCATAAATGATAATTATATATTTGCTTAAGTTTGGAATAAAAGAGTCCTATTACAAATCGAAACAAATATAAGGATTCTAATTTTTATCGATTAAAGCTTATTTTTACCGATGAAAGATTGATATATACTTTAATTAGTACTAAACTTCATTGATTAAAACTGGTTTTTTATTAGATGAACTAACATTTTTGTGATATGTTGATCGGAAATTTGTACTCACTCAGTCTCATTGAGAATGCAACATTTGAATTTCCAATGCGTGAATTTTAAAAAATTTGTTGCAATCAGTGGGACAATGGAATTATCTTAGAGTTGGGATTAAAAATATTGGGTTTAAATAAAATTTGGGCCACGCGGGGACCTATTGACATTTGACATCCTTATTACTTATCTTTTTAGCCCCCTTTTCTTTAATCGAAGCTCCCTAGCTCTTCACCTTTCGCCATAAAAAGCTTCTTTTTCTTTCTACTCATCTCAATCTCAAATTTCATCATTAACAATTTTTATTATCTGATGAGAAGAGAATAACAAGATTACCTAGTAATTTATTGTTAAATTTACTTTTTATTTGTTGTAATTATGTGTTAGCGGCAATTTGTTTTTTTCCAAAAACAAGATCAAATTCTTGAAGTTGAGAATCATTCATCTGCTTTTTTGTATTACAGTGATTTTAGGGCGGAATAGTTTACATTGGTAACCAATCAAAGATGAAAATGGGTGGAAAGAAAGGAGGTGGGAAAGGAGGAGGCGGAGGATATAGTTCTTCCAAGAGTGGTTTGGAATTAAATGGCATTCCTTTGGATTACCGCTCAATCATGAAAGAAGTTGAACATCTTGGTAATTTTCCGATTTTTGTATTTGTTGATTTTTGATAATTTCTCTGTCCTTTTCGCTTATATGGTAAATTTGCATTGAATTAGATTACTTTTTGATGAACTGTTATGCTTGATTTGTAATCAAGTTATTAGAGTTGATATCCTCAACTGAGTATTTCAATTGGTTGATGATATTTGCAAACTTTCAATGCTAACATTGATTTGTAGGAGTATGGTAGTTTATGTTTTGAGTTTTTTCTTGGTGATGTTTATTTTTTGGGGTGGAAACTTGAAAGTGAGTTTAAGGGTAGATTGTGAAATTGTGTATGGTATAGGTGTTCTATTCATTGCGCATTGAAGGAGCTACCTTTGTTTAGAAAATGGATAGTTGTTTTATTGACCTTTTGTTGGTAGATGGATAACTCAAAAATGAGGCTTTTTTGGGATAGCATCACTTGGGAGTTTCGGCTTTGTAATAATATAGCGTGACTTGTACTATTGGGATGTGGGGTGAGAAGGCTTTTAATTGACATTGATTCATTAGGTGGAAAGAGATCCGGAAAGAAGCAAAATATTCCAATTGCGCTATAGTGATATCATGGCGAATCTGAGTAAGAAGTTTTGTGAGTTGTGAGTGTAACATTGTGCACCCGAGTGGAGAGAGGAAAACCTGAATACGTGAGTAGTTTTAGAGAAAAACATGACAAGTGTTTTATCACTTACATGAAAATATGAGTTTCAAGCTTTTATTATGACGCTTATAATCTTTCTAGATTTGAATGGGTGAGGCAGTCATGTTTAACAATGTTTGTGTTTTGATATAGTATAATGTGATGAATTAACTTAGGATGCTATTAATTCCAAAATACGATTTTGTTTTGGTGGAAATGGCTACCGCAATATGTAATGTAGCTTAGATATACTGTCTGGAGCAAGTAGCTATTTCAGCATTTATGATAGATCAAGGGTAAATCAAAACAACCTCTTTATTTTAGATGATATAGAATGTTGTTAATTTAAAATTTTTATTTCTTGGTGACACTGATGGTTAACACCCTTTTTTGGGTTTTGTATACAAAAATGTGCGTCCTTTCAGTTTATACCTGAAATGCTCTTATCTTGACTTGTGTGAATTTATTTGAACTTTTTGTTAACTTCCCTGAACTTATCCAAAATGTTGAAACTCACTGCTGTTTGGAATTCTTTTTAAGTAGCCTAGCTAGTGTACATCTCAGTTACTTTTCTCTTTTTTTAACCATGTAGTTCTTTCAAGTCTTTTATCATTTTGCAATTCTGGGATTAAAAGGAAAAGGAAGGATGATTAACTATCGACCAAGGTTTTCTGCTTTCACTTTTTGAATTCTATCTTCTTCTCTCATTCTTTCCCACCCTTGTGTAATTGTGGATGCTGTCTTCTAGTTCAACTTTCATTTAGATTTTGATTGTAACCTACAGGAAATTTTATTTTTCTAGCTAGCATTAAAAGGGTGTTGGTAATCCGGGATGCATCAGCAATGAGCATCATATATTCATTGCTGCAACTTGCGTCATGTTTGTTGCTGCCAATTTTAATGGCTGTTTTTTTTATTTACTGTTATATACATTCGCAATACCATTGCTAGTATCTTCCAATTTTCATTGCATTGCTGGTAATTAAACATGGTGTCACTGCAGGCTCCACAAGTATGACATGGAAAGAAAAAAAGGATTTGCAGAATAAGAAGGTTGTTTCTTTGGGCGGAAAGGTAGTGGTATAACTTATGCATTGGGTTTGAATTTGAATCGGTGCATTTTGATGTACGTCCGCTGACTAATCTGTTTTGTTGCTTATTTTTTGTTGAAGGCTCCTAAGCAGCAGAGACGACCTCTAAGTGTAGCACGGCTAATGATGAAGAATCAAAAGAAAAGAGAAGAGAAGATGTTACAACATGTTAGTTCAGAGAAAACTTTTGTCAGTCAATTGCTAGATTCAGCTTGTGCTAAAGGTTAAACTGACTGGAATATATTTGCAGGAGCTGCTAATTGGACAATGTGGGGAAAATTTACTTAAGAGGGCAAAAAAACCTGAAGAGAAGCGCAAGCCTGCAGGCTCGATACTGAAATCAAGTGAAGGACGTTTTCGAAATGGAGTTCTTGATGTCAAACATTTACTAAAAGCTGCTCCTCTGCCCAGGGATGATGATCGTGGTCCTCCTATGGCTAGGGCTATTGGCAGCAGAGGGAAGAAAAAGAAGGGTGGTAAAAAGAAGGGTGGCAAGAGGAAAGGTGGTGGAAAGCGCCACTAAGCAGATTGCAGGTTATTGACGAGGGAGAAAAACATTGTGCATTGTAAAGGACATACATCCTGAGAAGAAACCAACAAGATTTGGGTGAGAAAACTACGTTATAACATGCTCGGAAATCTTCATGCCTGTTTTATGCTAAGATGCAAAAATATTACTACATGTTCAATGCTTTGCTCCAAATTTTATTTATGGCTTAGGTTGTGAACTTGAGCCATTGATGAATGAATAACAGTTTCAGCTGCTGTGTTTATTGTTGAGTCGATGGTTACTTTCTGCCAGTTATTAGCATTGTAAAACTCGTAAAAATCAGTACAAAGTAGTGGTGTTCTCTACTCTTGTCCTTTTTATGCATCTCAAAACTTTTATTTCACATTGATTCATAATATTGTATCGTATAGCTCACCATTTTATCCGACTATGTAATTCATGTTCTGCTATTATCGGAAAACTGATCAATACTATTACTGCCCTGCTTGCCCCTGTGTATATATTCTAGCTTCTCTTCCCATCCTCCCAGCCCTACCGGGGTTGAATTTTTCATAAATGTGTAGTCATTATTTCTTTCTTATTACCTTCTTTTGTTGAAATGATTGAAAAATTAAAGAGATTGTAGCATTTTTGTTTGGAAAATTACCATGTATAATATATCTTTTAATTTTTTTTCTATAATAATAATTATAATTCATTAACCATGAATAATTTCAACTTTAAAAATAATTTTTTATGAAAATTATTTCTTAATGGAAATGCAAATTTCCACTGAAAAATATAAATGATTATTATTTTTTTTTATTATGATTAACAAAAAATTCATTGGAGAAATAAAAGTGTTGAAAAGTTTTGACAAAGTGATAAAAACCATTTATCTAAATTTACATTTACAAATTTTTTTTGCACCAAAAAAAAATACACATTTTCAATATATTTTTCCCAATCAAACAACCTTGATTAACATCATCAACAACTCTTACATGAGTTTATCTCACAGTAAGACATGTGTAAATCTACTCTTTTAAACAATTAAAACTAATACTATATATGTTTTATTATTCGAAGTGTCAATTTTAACATTTAAGTTAACATTAGATAATTAAAAATGAGTATTTTACATATGAAAATAGTTGTTTTATATTTGTCTCACCGTTTAATATGAGAATTTGTTTAGCATTTTTGCTCCCAAATAGTGAGAAGAATAAAAAAGCCTAAGAATCACCCTATTAGCCCATAATGCATAGGCGAAAGGTATTGGAAGTGAGCTACTCTTGTGATAGATCGTCTCTCGATGAAACAACCTAAAACATGATGTCTACATGCTAATAGTTTATATTATTGAACTACTTTACTCATATATGAGTACATATCACGATTAGATCATCTCATGTAAGAATATGTGATTAGTAGTTGTCATCTCAAAACGAAATGGAAGTAATAAGGTAGTAATATTTACAGCCTTTAGAGCTCTACATAAAATTAAAGAATTTTCTTTATTATTAATAAGTTTAAATTTCCAAGAGAATCTAATTTAAAAATTGACAAACAATTAATATTTTATATAATTATTTTAACTTTTCAAAAATGATAAACTAATAAATTATAATTGAATTCTTATACTTCCATAGCAAAAATAATAATAAATTAAATAAAAAAATATAAAACTTTTTCTTAAATACAACCCTTAGGCTGTATATATCATTTTCCAAAGGGCATTATTATAGTTTGCAACCCTTTTCATTTTGTCGCCACCACTTATATATTGAACTTCCAAGATTACCCCTGGTTGCTTTTCAAACCTTCAATATATAACATCTCTCTAAGAACTATCTTCGAATACTCATTGAACTAAAACAAGCTAAAACTTAAATCGAATTACAATGGCCAACGAAAATGAGCATCAATATGATTCGGTAAGCTTCGAAATCGGATCAAATTTAAAAAAAAAATAGGAAAGAGGTAGTCGCAGTAAGATTCCAATATTGCCCTTTATAAAATTTCATAACTTTATCACGTTCAATATTGAAATACTATACAAAGGAAAATAAACACCAAAATGATTCGGTAAGCATCGATAACGATCGTTAATTTCAAAAAAATGCTTGTGTTGAAATTTGATAGTTCACTCTTTTGGCTATAACTTTCAATAGAAAAATCACATAATTTCAATGTTTGTGACATTAGAACCTAGACTTCAAGATCTTTCCAATGAATATTATATGCCTAATTCCGATAACCGAGTGAGAAATAACGATCGTTTAAAGATTGTTTGTGCTAAAATTTGATACATGTTCAATCTTTTGGACATAACTTTTTATAGAAAAATCGTATTAATGCAAGGTTTGTGTCATTAGAAACTAGACTTCAATAACTTTCCAGTGACAAAGTATATGCTCAATTCCGACAACCGAACAAGAAATGACGACCATTTAAAGTTGTAGGGATTTTCAACATCCATTCGCGCTTCCACACAGCGGTATGATCGCGTAAAATGCGCGATTGAATCGAAGTATGGTTGTGTAAAATGCGCGACCGGACCGCGGTGGAGCCGCGTATTTTACGCGACCATACCACGGTCCGGTCGCGCGCAACTGGATGTTAGAAATCACTGCAGACATACATACATAGATATATATATATATATACATACATACATACATACATACATACATACATACATACATACATACATACATACATACATACATATATATATATATATATATATATATATATATATATATATATATATATATTTAAATGATCGTCATTTTTCGTTTGATTGTCGGAAGTGGGCACATAATATGTCGTTGGAAAGCTTTTGAAGTCTAATTTCCAATGCCACAAACTTTAGAATAATACAATTTTTCTATAAAAATTTATGCTCAAAACATATATCAAATTTCAGCACAAGCAAACTTTAAACGATCCTCATTTCTCGCTCGGTTATGGAATTGAGCATATAATATATAATTGGAAAGATCTTGAAGTCTAGGTTCTAATGCTGTAAACATTGCAATAATGTACTATCAAAAGATTTGGCCAAAAGAGTGATCATGTATTAAATTTCAACACAAAACGTGTGATTATATTTATTTTTTGATTAAATTTTTTTTCTTAAAATTAATATTTTTTATTTTATTTTAATTATTATTAATAAATTTAGTTCAGTAATAATGATGATTGATTTTATAATTAAAACTAAGTTTAAAGGCATTTTAGTAATATGATTGAAAAAGGTGGCAATAAAATGAAAAGAATGACGAACTTTAAGGATTGAGAATTAAACAGCTAAACCCTAAATTAAATCAGCCACTGGCTTTCAAGAAGGTTCTAGTTACTTTTACTCTGGTTGTAAGCTTATAGGATAGCCTTGTCCTAACTATTTAACCACAATTTCACCATTAGCAGTTTCCTTCTTCAACAATTGTGAACCCCAATTTCCTATCTCCTTCAATTCAGTTATTTTTGCAGTTTAAGAAATGGCAAAACGGTTGATTCCCACATTCAATCGTATTTTGATTGAGAAAATTACAGCCCCAGCTAAAACTACTACTGGAATCTTGCTTCCAGAATCTTCTAACAAGGTCCAACACTCCTCTTTTTCTCTTGTTAATTGAATTTAATTTAGAAGATATCTGATTTTTTGTTCATTTTTTTTTGTAAAGATTGCTGCTATTGACCTTTTAGTAAATGCCCATGTGTGGTATTGTAATTGATCTTTTCTGGGTTTATTTCCTTTCTTGATCTTATCTGGGTTTGATTCATTTATTGATCCATTGTTTATTTTTCATGAATTTTCGAAATTGGGGCCTTCATTGATTAAAGGGAAAGATTTTCTTAAATTAAAATATAAACCAACACAGTTTTGAATATAAGACCTATAGTTAATTAAAACTCACCACAATTTCTAACTACATTAAATACGATTTTATAAAAATATTAAAATTAAGTCGTTAAAAATTAATTTTTCATCCCTAATGTTAAGAAGTGCGTGAAAAAAATGGGTTAATGACTAATAATAGATAAGTGTAAACGGTTGAAGGATTGAAAAATTAAGAAATAAAAGTTCATATTTTAGAAGTTAAGATGGTGATTATTGACAGTTGCTTTGGAAAAGAGATTGAAATAAAGAGAAAAAAAAAATACAATCAATAGAATTTGATCGATCCTATGATCATTCATATCTTTGAGTAAAACCTCAGATCACCTACTCTACTTTCTAATTATGTTATTCTAATACTATAATTTACAACTTGTCTTGTATAAGATTGTCTCACAGTGAGACATATTCAATAATTAGTCTATTCTTCTAATTGATGACTTTAACATTATAATGATCACTTTAAGATAATTTAAGACTAAAAATAATCACTTTATAATTGTAAGTAATCACTTGGGGTCACTTTTAAGTTCATAAGTGATCACTTTGAGACAATGTACATTGGGTAACATAATAGAAATGGTTTTACCATAGACCGTCTCATTTGAGAATTTGTATATAATTTATCACGTATGAGCCCTTTAGTTTTGGGGGTCTATTAGGCACCCCATAGAATAAAAATGCGGTAATGGTCGCGATTGCGGTAACGAAACGGTGATGCGGTAATGGGAGTGATGCGGTTATCATAATGCCTAAATATCAGTTGAAACCACAAAATATCCCTTGATACGGCCTAAAATGCGTTCTTTTTACACCTTTACAACACGGAAAATATTAGTTTGTTTTTTTTGAAAACGGCCGACGCGATGCGACGTGTCTATGGACTTTTTGCGATGAATATGAATGTCATGTTTTCAAACTGTGTTTTACACCAAAATTAGTTGTTTTCAATTTAGTTTTTTTTTTAATAGTTTTTCATGATGTTTTCTGGTATCGAAATACCTGATTGTATATTTAACTTTTTATAAGCTGGGTCTTGCACTTTTAAATCAGTTGTGTAAAAATCTTTAGCTTCATTTTATTTTATTTTTTTTTTTGCATAAAATGTGTTGCTTTTGATCTAATTTGCAAATATCCAATCGTGAATTTACCATTATTTTGACATGGTACATCTGGTTTACTGCATAAAATTTCTTTTTGTCTATAATTTTGTTTCAAGTGTTCTCCTGTTAGATGATTGCAGATGTGCAGTCCTAATATTGGATTTGTGAAAGGAATGAATTTTGGGAATTACTCTTACTATACAATGCTATGTTCTACTAAATCAGTATTTTTCTTGGTTATTTGTTGCAGTTGAACTCTGGGAAAGTCATTGCTGTGGGACCGGGGTCTCGTTCCGATGATGGGAAACTGATCCCTGTGAGTCTTAAGGAGGGAGATACAGTTTTTTTGCCTGAATATGGTGGCTCTGAGATCAAGCTTAAAGACAAAACGTGAGTCTGTTTTCATCTCTTGCAATATCTGCTGCTCATGTAATCTTATATGTGTAGTTTTAGTGTTAAATTGAGTGTATTTTGTATTGTATGCTTTCATTCTTTCCAATCTTTTGAAATCACCCTTTTAAATTAAATCAAGAAATTCGTATAATTCTCGCAAAATTGATTTTGGTACTCAATTATGGCCTGTTGATCTCTTCGTTGCTGAATAAAATACAAATTAAGATCAATTGATGAAAATGCGAAGTTACAAAATGTTGCTTGTGTTTGTGTTGTTTTGGTCTTCCAGGTATCATCTTTACAGGGAAGATGACATTCTTGGTACGCTACACGACTGATTTGGATTCAGATGTATGTTGGAGATTCTCCATGCCCTCACCCCTTACCCCTTTCAAAAATTGGAGTTCTTTGGGTTGCAAAACCGAACTTGATAGTCTTTTTGGATAGAAATTATTTGTCTCTTTTTCATGCCATTTTACCTTTGAGGCTTTGACATTACATGTACTTCTATTATGTCTTGATAAAAGATGTTGCGTTATCAGTAAACTTCGTTGGCGTTCCATGCCTCAGGCTGTAAATAGTTTTCAGCTTCGGAACTGGACTTGTGATGCACGAATCCGACCTTGGAATTATTAAGCCTTTTGTTGAAGGTTTTGCGTTTTTAGCATTCAACCATGGATGCAAACGACTCAACAAGAGAATTAAACCATCGAAACATTCGTATTCATTTTACAGCTAACTTAAGTTATAGTTAACATCGTATCAAAAAAAATCAAGTTCTTGTTAGCATTGTGGAATGTCGACTACCACTTACATCTCATTTGGTTAATGTTATTAAATGGTAGTAATAAAGTAAAGTTTTACTCCAGTTATTTGAATTTGGTTGTTACACTTTGACTAAAAAACTCTTTGAGTTTTGAATAAAATACGACAAACAAACTGAAATAAAATGAGTATTATTTTTGATTAAATTTGTTCTTACTTCCAAGAAAATAAACTTCTAACTATTAAGTACGCTTTGCCATGTAATTTTTCACTACCACCTAAATTCTACCTTCACAAGTGATGAATTTGCCATGTAATTTTTCAAGATAATGAAGTTTGAATGAATTTATAAAGAAACAAAATGATCAAAGTAAAATAAACTGACTATAATTTTTTTAACTAAATTTCATAATATTTTTTTTTATCATTTCCACCATTAATGACCAACTACATAGGTCAATATTGCCTACAACTACTCAGAAGCCAAAGAACCACCAAATATCATATAAACACCTTTTTTAGAGATAATCTGTAGACTGTATGGAACTCCAAGAACACTTGCTTTTCACCAATATCATGAATTTTTTAGATGATTCCAAGGGGAATTCTCTTAACAATAAAGCATTGGATTACGAGGTCTGTTCTTCTGTCAACTGTATTCGTTGAATATATCTTTAATTAATCAACTACACTATAATCTTGAAGTTTTATGTCAATAAACATTTACACTGTAATCAAGTCTCTCAAAACCAACAATCTCTGTGAGCATGAAGCTGACCACCATATAACTTTCACAAGCGGCGAGCCATTGGGCATTCAAATGCAACAACGCAAAAAATTCTGACAATAAATCATGATTTGTTCAAGGCTTAAAGAGCCCACGTCAACAAAACATCAAATCATCGGAGATGTTCATAAGAATTACAACATCTAACTACCAACAGCCAATTTCTAATTCACTTCTGTCATCTTCGAATCAGACGAGGGACTGCATCTGCAGCAAAGTTCAGTACATACAAAACTTGAAAACGAACAGACATAGCTGTAGATTTGTGGATCATCTAGATTCTACGTAATATGTATGCTTCATGCAAATTTAGGAGATGGGAGGAGGTAGAAACCTTTTGAGCAAAGTAAGACGATCAAGATGAAGACGAGTATAAATAGCTTTGAATCACTTCTCTACTAAGCTCTTCATGCACCTACAACAAGACATCAGAAAGTTACACAATAAGCAGCTACAAGAACGATGTAAACTGACCAGCTACAGCGATATATGATACATACCAGTTTATGATATATTTTCTGGAAGGCATTACAAAATTTCTCTGCCTCAGCTGAGCCGACCTGTAGAGGTATTCAAATTACAGTCAACGTGGGAACACAATGGGATAAGTACAATTTTTTATGTGCGCTTGAATTTTTCCTTTTGGAGTAGGGTACAGGGAGTAACCCAAAGAAAAGTATGAGCTCCATAATCTTAATTCTTGACAATGATTAATTGTCATCTAACACAACACAGCTTATCGAGGACAATTCAGGAAGCATGGCATTTGAGAAAGACTTTTACAAAATAACAAATGTTAAAATATAGAATGGCGGCTCAAGAAAACTTTTACAATAACTAATTGTACCCAGCGAAAGGAATGTAGAATCGAACCTTAAACTAGCTCATCGTGAGTTTGCAGCGACATGACCACTAGACTAAGCAAACAGACACAAGAAAATATGTTTGGCATCTCTACATGACTGGAATTTGAGTATGCAAAAGAGTAGAGCAGTAGAGGTTTAACTTATGAGCAAACGAAGAAACGGCAACACAAAATAGAGTAGATCGGAAAAAAATTGATTGGCATAAGGGGCTTTTACTAGTCAACAATGATTGCCTTTAATAAAGCCAAAAATCAAGACAGATGGAAGGAAAATACATAGGCACCAATGAAGCTCCCTAAGAGTAAGGTCCTTATTCAACATTTGACACATCAAATACTTTATGAAGCACATATTAAATACCAACTGAAACAAGAGAAAGATATTCGGGTTCAAATGCAAGTAAGTCCCAACAGACAATTGTTGGTCTGTAGGTCGGCCATAAGCATAAAAATTAGCAGCGGTAACCAGATAGGCCATTTCAGAACACCAATGACAGTATCCAAAAAAATAGCGGTTGTGACGAAAATCCGGAAGAATTCATGTTGGTCAATTCATCCATATGTTTGGACAGACGTGAAAATGCTTCGTGGAGTTAATTTATATATTATCAATATTACCCACTAAAGCCTTCCAAAACTAGCAGTTCTCCATCAAAGAAAAAAAGTCACTAAGTCTTTCAAGCACTTAAAGTGCATTGGTGATGTTGGAGTCGAACCAATACTTTCTGGCTCTAGAAACAATCACAAATCAAACTATAAAAGGCCATTCAAAGGCAAAGCTGGAAAATTTCTTAGAATGTGGAAGGCAGGGTCTAAGGCGCCTAATGTCCATATTGATAAGATCCGTAGATCACATTCACACTGAGCCAAACCAGAGAAAATAAGAAAACATACACTGGGGGGGGGGGAGGAGGCCAAATTTAAGATTTTAACTCATGCCCACATACATAGAAACTGAAGAACTTTCATTGTTAGCATCCTGATTTTGAAAGCCATAAAAGGCAAAGTACCAGTGTACATCACTTCTAATATCAATATGTAACCTACAATCACCATAGGATAAGGCACCAGACCTGCATTCCAAACCAAACAACTGTACGTGACCGCAGTACCAAAGAGGGTACCATTATTGACTGAGTATAGCATCCAAGAAGAAAATAAAAAGAAATCATATCTTTATTGATGAACCTAAAGGTATCCCCTCTCACTTATAAATCCTCTACTCCATCCTATAGCTGAGATCATAATGTAAACTGAAGCCTCAATTATTGACATAGCTCACGGGAGTGCAAAGAGCTTAGAGATTAACAAATTGATTGTACGTCATTTTGAGGCAGCAGAGATGATGTCAATCTAGGTGCAACTAAAGAAGCAGAATCAATGGTGACTCCATCAAAGTTTAGCTCCTTATGGAAGTTTGACCAATTCAGATGTTTATCTAGGAAAAATTACATGGATACAAGGGGCACAAGAGACTTTTGAAGAACCTTCGGAAGAAACCAGAAGCTCATTATGAACAACTGATATTATTTTGTTATCAGTTTGCAATGGAGAGTTCATGCTATGTAAATCTAATGAAGGGAGAGTGGAAGAATACAATTATGCTTGTATTGACAAAATTGTGTAAAAACATTATGGGCCTTAAGAAGCTACAATAGCTCACCTATCCTTTTAGGTAATACAAAATCCCTCTATATTCTACTGTACATTTCTGTTTTACTATTACAATACCCAATGTTGTGCAATGTTAACATTTCAATGGTACACTATCCACTCACCATTCACAAACACCTATCCCCACCCAATACTTCACTGCACTTACAATTGCACCCTTGCAGACATTAATATTGTGGAAGTCTACCAATAAAAGCTTTTAGGTCACAAAGGTATACCAAAAATAGATATCAAGAACACACCAACTGACAAAGTGCAGAATAGTAAGTGTACCCAAATTGACATAGAATACATGGAATTGAAAATAAGACTAAGCCCCAAATATGTGAATATTTCAAGATTCAAATATATATGCAAATTGCTTTTAAGTGTCATGAGACAACCAATTTACTGATAATTAGAACATGCTTTGTGCTCACCTTTTCCTCTGCAGAAGATCTTAGTTTATCCCAGAAGTCATCTGTTAAAGCACATGGGAAAAATATGACAATTGACAAATATTCCGAAAACCAAGAAGGCAAAAGAACAAATAACCACCACATGTAAAATATAGTTTTCATGCATTTAAATAAACAAACCAACTTTTTATGAAATAAAAGAGGACCTAAACTAATCTGAATCCACAATCTCCACCATTATTACCAGGATCGAGGTACGATCCGGATCGCGGAACGGGATCAGGATCGCAATTCGTTAATTTAAAAATTTCAAGGTGGGATCAAAAAAAATTTGGTTCGAGATTTTAGGTGTCGAGGTACGATTTGGGATTGATTACTTTATATTAAAATAAATAGTTCTAGAAACAAGGGATAAAGATAAGAAAAGATAAAGAAATAGAAAAAGGAAAAAAAAAATAGAACGAGCAACTGACTTGTATTGTATTTGAAAATTTTTACAATCTGGTTAGAAATGTGTGGTTAGAATTGGGCTTAACATATCAGTATCCTAAAGCCAAAAACCTGATAGTAATACTTGTTAAAAATACAAGTATCATATAAAAACCCGCACCATCAAGAATAAAAACACTTAAACAGGGACTAAAGCAAGGAAACCGACTAAAGCAAGTACATGGTGGCTTCCATCTTCATCAAATACCCACGCATTGATGTAAAGCTCCCATCTACATCATAAATGATAAGTTTTCTTCTTTTCTTTTTTCTTCTTTCTCCTTTTCTCTTCTCCTTGTTTTCTTCTTTCTCTTCCATTTTTCTGAATTGTTTAGATCCCTTTCAAGGCTAAAAATGGATCGAGTGCTATCAAGTTCCAAATCGCATACCCAAGCGATCCAGATCGCAAATGACCCGCAATTCGGGTCGAACGATCAGGATCACGGGCTAAGGCATCGATCCTGGCTACACTACTCTCAACTCACAAGAATAATGTGATTATCAAATGTTGAGCTCTCTTTTAGTGTTATAATTATCAGTTTTAGGGCGCGAAAAGTAAAATACAAGATTCAAGGAATTAATACAAAAGTTCCTCAGGTTGTGTTGGCAACTCACTTAATTTCAAATTCTAGACTCCGATATTCGAATCTTAAATAGTGAATTTCAATTCTGAATATTATGTTTTGCAAAAATAGAAGTTCCATTTTGGAATAGTAAAAAATGGAGAAAATAGTATTTAGGTTTGAGTATGAAGTAAAGAAAAATATGATGCAAAAATGAAGAGAGAGAGAGGAAGGTGCTTTGTAATTGAGTCATGAAAAAAGAAGACGAATATAAAATCGACACTATAATGGGGGATTTGGAAATGACCGGGGTAGAGCAAGAATTCCATATTCTTAGCTTAGGGATGACGAATATGCTAATTAAATTGGGGTGAAATTGGATTCCAAATTTTAGAATTTTCCAAACAAATCAGTTTGGGTGAAATACATATTTCTAAATGAAATCATCAATTTCAAAGGCATTAGGGTTTTGAGTAGTTTGAATCACAAATTTCTAACTCTCAAAGAACAATTACAATTGATCATCCAAAACAGTAGCCACTAGTAACGTGTATAATAACACTCCCAAATTTTTGTCAAACTCACATAGCCATGAGCACATGTGTAGTATATATGGGTGTGATGAACAGAAATATAAAAGGGCAATGTAAGGGTTGATGGTTAAGGGTGTTCAAGATTATGTGTTTGGTAATGTATAGATGTATTTCAAAGAATTGAAGTGGAGAAGAGGAAAATTACGTGTGTGAATGAATGAAGTGTTTTGGGTTGAACTTATCTTCTAATTGGTAAAGGCACACTACAATTAGAAGACAAGAATGCGTGTGTAAGGATGGAAATGTAGAGATAGCGTTTGGCTAGGATTTAAGATCTAATTGAAATAGACACAACACCATCACAAGATAGAGGATCCTAAGATCACATATACATGCGCCAAAGATGTACAAAGCTAAGGAACTTTCTTTAATTCAATACTAATCCAAGTATAAGAGAAAGACAAAATAAGCAAAGTGCTCAATAATAATTTTCATTCAACGATCTTCTTTTTAGTGAAGACACATTTGGTGTCATCCTTAATTGTCAAATTTCCTTCAATCACTCATCCACGAAAAGTAAA
The DNA here is from genome assembly GCF_026212465.1 of Amaranthus tricolor. Lineage (NCBI taxonomy): Eukaryota > Viridiplantae > Streptophyta > Magnoliopsida > Caryophyllales > Amaranthaceae > Amaranthus > Amaranthus tricolor. The sequence goes on from NC_080053.1 coordinate 19,386,701, forward strand.
ACTTGGTCAATTTCTTTTCAATCATTTGTCCATCAAAGCTAATGCTATGTTTTATTAATGTAATGTTTTATAATCCTTTCAGTTTGTCTTCAAAGATTGTAATAGTTAAACTCTTAATTAGTTAAGTATATTAGCTCTATAGCTACACTAGGGTTTGTGTTGGTTGTTTAATTGATGTAATAGTCGTTTATTATTTTTAGACCATAATTTGCTGAAAACTTTTTTTTTCATGCATTTATTCGCTCAAAATCTTTTAATTTAGGACATTTACTTGCTGAATGAATCTTTGACTATTTCAGACAACTATATTTCCAAGGTGGCAATCTTCCATATAAGGATACATATAACTTTTTTAGAGCTAAGGCCATGAACCCAGGTGTAATCATCTTTCGATCAAATGGCAATGGCGGATCTTAGCAGTAGGGACTGGGCCCCCTTAATATTTTAAAAAATGTAAAAAAATAGTTTACCTGGGACCCGTAATTTTGTTCATCATTTGATTTTATACACTGAAACATAATTCGCTAGTTAGTTTACCTTTTGAATTTGCGATTCGCTAAAAATGGTTCAAAAATAGTCTAAAACCGACCATAATTCGCCTTTTCTAATTCGCGATTTGCGAGGTGATTAGCGAATCATGTGACACTGATTTTATATCAAGTTGGTCACACACTGGAAAATGTTCAAGATCCACCATTGATCAAAGGGTTTTCAAAAAGCAGCTTTGGTTGCTTGCATTTGCATCCTTAGATCTATACAGCCTCGAAAACAACAAGGTCCTAATTTTTTATGCAAACCAATTAATGGACATGAAAAGACTGACATTCTTGAAAAAAACATAGCTTTACCTCCTCCTATTAGGGAAAGCAAATGACACATAAGTTCTCAAAGCAATCAAAAGGGAAGTGATGGTAAGAAACTATACGCATGAAAGCAAAGACACACATGACATTGGCTAGATAATGTTGGAATTTTTTTTAAACTTTCACTTGATGACAACAAGGGTCTTCCTATTTACCCAACCTTTTTTACCTACACTTAACTAAGCATGTCTGACCTTGAAACTCCAACATCAGTATGACAATTCATTTTGACCAAAATAATGAAATCTATTCACTTAGACACATTTACAACCCAAATTTCTATAAAATCAATATAACCAATCCAACAAAACATGGTATTACCTTGCTTCTTGGTTTCTTGGTCACCCCAAGCATCTTGCCATTCTTTTACCTAAACAATGCAAAAATCCATATAAGGGGAAGGAAGTGAACAATCAATCTCATGAAGCAAAATCATTCAAATCATGAACGTAAAACCACCTCATCCCTTCCTGCTTGTGAAGTTGATTGACTTGATGGTTCCGAGTTGGCTTCCTATGTATTTTACAGACAACAAACCATTAACAAAATAGAAAGAAGAGTAGACAGTCAAAGCTAAGATCTCAATTCTACACCTATGATCAACATCTTCGTAAGCAAAAATTCCATAGCAGTCTTCCTATGTCCAATATTGTAACTCAATTAAACCGGAAATCATCAAAACAAAAGCAAACACATCATTCTATGTTCCATCCATCAAGAAACAAGCCACATTTTCCCAAACCATTTTATGATTAATACAATAAAATTCCTTAAAAATCCTTTAAACTGATTATATCATACAAAGTCTGCCTATCACTATTCCTAAGTAGACCCAATTTGGAATCTCCAATCATAAACCATTTCCAGGTTAAGGAGATTACAGATTATTCAGATATACCAACATGAATGTATCATGGGAGTAATTTGATCAGCATTTTTTGGGATGACAGATAAAAGTCTACTTCTAAAAATACCCAAATGGAAATCATTTGGAAAAGAGATAAGATCTTTGAAAACCTAGTAAAGTCCGTCATAAATGCAATAACCCAAATTATATTCAAGCAAAAAAGCAAGTAGCTTTCTTACAATTACCATCAAATTAATACTAAAACCACCAGAAAATATTGCAGAAGCAAAACTTCAAATTAATCCCATCTATCATAATTTAAAGAGAAGAAAACCCAACAAAGAAGAATCAATTTTGATAAACAAAATTAAGCAAGAAACGAGCTTGGGAACATAAATAAAATCTAGGGTTTTAAAGTAATGGAGAGATTGAAAGAAAAATTACAATGTAATCGGGAGTTCGGACGACTGGAAAAAGGGCAAGGAGGCGTTGGAATTCACGTTCATCCATGACTTTCTCACTTGATAAATTGTGTAGATCGCCTGATCAGCGCAGAGGGCAGAAGTAGCTAAGTATGATGTACTCAAAACTCCCAAGATAGCCAATTTGCGAAGAGGCCTACACTTGATAAAAGGCGAGGGACTCATGTATGATGTACCCAACTGCCCATCATAGATCGATAGATTGAGTCGGTTATAGGGTTGGGTCATGTCAAATTTTGGCATGACTAGTCACGTCATAAGGATGTCATTAAGTACCATCTCATGAATAGGATGTGCTCAAATTTGACTCGATTGATTGATCGATCCGAACTGAACTGCGTTCGAGTCATAATTGAAGTTAGAAAATATATTTGAAAATTGAATTTGAAATGAAAGCTTATAAGAGGTTTACCAATAAAAAAACAAATGAGAAATATAATGCAAAGATGAACACAAGTGTTTATGAAGTATCTTAGATACCTCCTCCCAAATATACTTTTATTATATTGAAATTCAACTATTACAATGTAATAAATCACCCCTTATCTTGAGATCAACATCTCAAGATCACAAATACTAAAGCAAAGTAAGAACACTCTTAAGTTTCTAACAATGCAATAGCCATCTCAACAACATGTGTGTTTGTGGTGGTCTTTATTCTATGAATAATACTCCCTTTTATAGTGGAAGGTGAGTATCATTCTTAGAACCTCTCAATTACTCACCATAAAGTACCTTTAACAACCCAATTAACTATGACAATAAACAATAGAGTAATGCACCACATTATAGCATAATCACTACAAATTTTGACCAAAAACAAGAGCCAATGTAGTCTGTTCGACTACCGCTCGATCGAGCCACTCCCTCGCTCGGTCGAGCGAGGTTCCAGTAAAGCTACTGACTTGTTCTGGACATTCTACTCGACCGAGCCAACACCGCTTGACTGGTCGAGCTAAGCACTGCTCGATCGAGCGACTGGTTGAGCCACTTAAAGTTTGCTTCTTTTCTTGTTGCTTTGATCAAGCAACTCTCATCAATCGTTCCAAACTTCAAGCCATTCATATACAACACATCTTTATCGACCCTCTCTAAAGTACAAGACAAAGCATGTTTGATTATATGTTTAAAGTTAACGTCATCATTAAGATTATTGGCACTTGCTTTAACAGAATTCATGTCGAATCAAAGGCTAACCAAAACTGAAAACAATCCTATTTTATTTTCAAAATATCTAAACTCCAATCGAATCGACTTAATCCAACAACCGAAATATACCCGCCTAAAAGTGACCCATAATTATAGTTAACCTAAACTGAATATGAATCGAGGTAATCAATTGGTTGAAAATAAATGAAACACAAAGGGGATATGATTTTAATTTTGTTTTTTTTTTCCATAGAATTTCGAGGTTAAAAGATGAAGATGGAAGATTCATCAAGTTTGTGATTGCAGATAATTCTTAACAAGATTCAATAAAAATTAAATTCAATATCAAACCATTAAATTTAATTGAACTCCAAAAGTTTATTTTCATCTATAAGAAAAGGTTTGAGATATGAAATTTCAAAGGTTATTTATCTAACCCATCTTGCCATCAGTATCAATTGCAATGAACAATTGTAGAACAAGGGATCCAATTGAGAGCTTCAATTTGAAGAACATGGCACTTGACCTGACCTTAGATTTTAAGAACCACATTGTAAGAAAAATAAAGTTATCATGAAAATGCACAGCAAGCTTGTCAAGAGGAACAACAGCCATTACGGTTTCGAGCATGGAAATAACAGTTACTTGGTATATACTTGCAGCGTTTAACAATAGGGTATGTTATATATTGTCTAAGTGATCTTCTCAACTAAAAGTTTAATCATTTTACAGTTGTAGCATTTAGCCATAGTATATGTTATATACTTCTTACGAACCTAACTGTTACTTGCTACCATTTGACACTATACTCTAACAGGGTCCAGGTTAACAGGGATGTTCCTCAGAGACATTATTACTTTTTGAATGTGTGCCCTTCTTAGGTATGCCATAAGTCTTATGTAATTTTTTGCAAATATTCTGAAATATTACCCAAAATATTACCTTTAACTTACACAACATTCTGGAACTTTTTGATCATAAGAGCGACCGATCAATTCAGACAAATCGATAGATCCATCTCCTTCTCCTTTGCCATGTTAAGAAATGATCTATCTCCTTCGTTATAACTCTGAATTTGACGTGTGACAAATCGATTCGAAACTAACAAACTCAACTTCTGCTTGCTATAAGATATCCATCAAAACCCGAGTATGTAGACCTCCATTGGCAGTTAAGTTGACTATACATGAATGATGTTTTTTGCTTTGCTTTGCTCGGGTTGGACTCCTTTTTGCTTTTTATTCTCCAAGTGTTGTCTAGATCTTACTTCCTATCCTCGGTTTTTCTCAATTCTTCCTCAAAACCTCCGGGAGATTAGGGAGCATCGTCTTTAACACTCCCTCGGATTAAGGTGATCGAAAATCCTAAAACGAACAAACACATGTTTCCCTTAAAAAGGGGTGTAAACGCAAGAAAAAAGGAATGAGATGTAACAAAAACCGAATAGATACATGTATCTTGCACGGATATTAAAAATATAATTTTAATTTAATTATATCATTTTATAAAAAAAATTTATAAGATTATTTGGTTTTTTTAATATGTGAAGGTTATTGGGTAATGTTTTATATATATATATATATATATATATATATATATATATATATATATATATATATATATATATATATATATATATATATATATATATATATATATATATATATATATATATATATATATATATATATATATATATATAATTTTTATTTAGTTTCTCCCGTAATTACTCTAATTATATAACTTTGAGTCATAGTGACAGTTAGTGTAAAGATTTTGGTTCTCAATCAATGTAATCATACGGTTAAAGTGTTAAAAGGATGAATGGCTATTGTCTATAAAGCTTAAAGTATTTATTCTATGATTATAAAGTTACACTAAACCCTAAATTATGCAGTAAGTTTGCAGTGAAAATAAGCTTAATTATTGAGATTGTTATATGCGAAAACTTTGAGTGTGATATGCTATCAAAATATTGAGATTTATATGTGAAAATAAATATCAGTAAATTAGTATAAAAACTCGTACAATAGATGAAGTTCTAATTATGAAGATATATATAAATATATTGTTTAATTAATTTTTAGAAGGACTAAAAATGATACGTTGGTTAATTTTATTTGTCATGTAAGCCACAATCAACCAATAAAATCTTTTCATCTAATGGAGCTCTATAAAAATGAAACGTAGAATTTTACCATCTTTTTAATATATTGTACGATATGATATTTCTAGCATTATTATGCAACGTAAGTGTGTAGATTGGACTGAAATATTTTTTTACAATTCAACACGTGTCTTGTCTATTTGATCATTAATAGTTTCTATAAATTATAGATATATTGTTTTATTAGTATCTTTGTTTTAGTGACACTCACTCCTATAAGTATGTCTTTCCCTACTCTCCAATTTAGAACACCACTTTACAAGAAGGAAGTCCAAGTTAGGAATTGTGACAAGAAAGACAAGTCAAAGAAGTTGGATAAGTATCCCCTAGAAAAAATGAAATAATATGATCTTTCCTAGCACCAGGTCCAGCCATCATTTAATGTCTCCATTCATGCAATGGTTGACTCTTAGAGGCAACTTGGATTTTAATAACTTAGTAGTATTAAACTATATTAGCTCCTTAATGCACACATGGCCATTTATTTTTACTCATGTGGGCCTTTTTGATTTACTATATTTACTTTCACATACATTTTTTTATTTTGGTTGATGATGATTGAATGACGATACAAAAATTAAGAAAAAATAATTAGATTAGAGAATATAGATTCATGTTCATAATTAGAAATCTAGCAAATTGCAAGCCACTAAATTAGATTAGAGAATACATGTTTATAGATATGATTGTAACAAAATTAATAAATAATCGTACAACAAATTATATACTTTTTTTTTCGTTTTTTATGTTCTTCTCGTTTAAAATATTTCAGTTTGGAGAAAGAAATTTGATTAAAATTTTTAAAATATATATAGATGATAAAATATATGCATGTGAGATCTCGTTAGATTCGTCTTAATGTATATTTTCTTATAATTTTTATGATGTTTATTTAGAGATATTATGACTTAAAATTTACTTTAAAAACTGTACAAAAAATAAACGAGAAGAACATTAAAAAATGAAGAGAGTAAGACTTAATATCTATCATCTTTTTTTGGTGTTGCTACATTTTTATATTGGATTGGTTTTTTAATTTGGTGCAATTGTTGTTTTTAGGTAGCTACATCTTTTTTTTTAAATCTTATCTACAAATTCATTGTATTTTCGTCTCAGCTAATATCTTTTTATTTACTATTATTGTCTTAAAAAATTCATAAATTCTCATTTTATTTGGTCTCATTATAATATAAATTTAATTTGACTAATTAGTCTAACTAAATCATTTAAACATTAATTTTTATATCCAAAATACTCATATGCTACATAATTATTTAATTTTAACGCATTATTTAAAATGTAAATTAACACTATCATTAACTCAAAAGGAATTAACAAGATTAGTAGTTACTTTCATACCTAAAAAAAACTAACCCCACCAACTAACAACCCTCACTAATCACTATAATCAATCATTAAATCAAAAACACTCACCAAAAACAATGGATTTTGGATACCCAAAACATGTCTCATCTTCTCTTCCAACTCTTATCTCTCATCTTTTTCCTCCTACTTTTTCCATCTCACGCCCGCCAAATTCCTTACAGAATTCTTGCTCAGAACAACTCTTCACAATCTTCATCATGTCTTCTCAACTTTGCAGATGCAAAATCCCTCTTAAAATCAGTAGATATCAGTCCTTCAAACGATGTCAATACAAACTGTCCCAAAATTCTGGGTGTTTTAAGGATTGTTCTTTCTGAATACCTTAAATCAACTGGGTCATTTTACCCACCTCTTAACTCGTCCGATTCTTGCTGGAATAAGTATGACTCGGTTGTTGACTCGTTCATACCGGGTTTTAAGATCCGGTCTTCTTGTGGGTTTCAGAGTTCTTGGATATCTAAAGGGTGTATGAACATCTCAACTCAATCCCAGTTCGAAAAGCTTGTTCAACCTGATTTAAAAGACGTCGTTTCGAGCTGTAATCAGTCTTTATATGATAATTCAGGGTACTGTGCTTCTTGTCTTACCAGTATTTCTACTATGAGACTAGCTTATCTGACGGCAAATAGTGATGAAAATGGTAATATTTCTGATTGTACTAATATGCCATTTATTTATGTTTCTGGTGTGATTAATCATTATGGACCAACTGATCCTGGAACTGCTAAGTGTTTACTTTCAGTTGATTTATTTTCTGATGAAAATGGTAATAATCTGAAGAAAAGATTGTTGATTTCTCTTATATCAGTTGTGGGTTTTATTGGGTTGTGCTTGATTATTGGTGGGTATTTGTATTATGCAAGATTGAAGAAGAAAAAAGAGAAAAAAGCTAAGAGAAAGAGGATGATGGGCAGAACCGGGTCAGGAACCGGGCCTAATCTACAATCAATTAATGGAAGTACCCATTTGATAAAATATAGTTTTGATGAAATCAAACAAGCTACAAATAAGTTTCATAGGGATAATTTGATTGGTAAAGGTGGGTATGGTAATGTGTATAAGGGTGTTTTGCCTAATGGTTGTGAGATTGCTATTAAGAGGTTTAAGAATTGTTCAGCTGCAGGAGATGCTAGTTTTACTCATGAAGTTGAGGTTATTGCTAGTATTAGGCATGTTAATCTGGTGGAATTGAGAGGGTATTGTGTTGCTACTACCAATTTAGAAGGTCATCAAAGGTTAATTGTGTGTGATTTGATGCATAATGGGAGTTTACATGATCATCTCTTTGGGGATTTTGCTTCGGAAAAGAAGCTAAGTTGGCCAATTCGACAGAAAATCGCGCTAGGAATGGCTAGAGGGTTGGCATACTTGCATTATGGAGCTCAGCCCTCTGTTATTCATCGCGATATCAAAGCTAGCAATATACTTTTAGATGATGATTTTGAAGCTAAAGTCGCGGATTTTGGGCTAGCTAAGTTTAACCCTGAAGGGTTCACACATTTGAGTACTAGGGTAGCTGGGACTATGGGGTATGTTGCTCCCGAGTATGCCCTTTATGGACAGTTAACCGAGAGGAGCGATGTTTTTAGCTTCGGTGTTGTGTTGTTAGAACTATTGAGTGGTAAGAAGGCGATTTTATCGGGGAATGATGGGCAAGGACAGCCATTGTTGGTGACTGATTGGGCATGGTCATTAGTTAGGAAAGGGCATGTTTTGGATGTCATAGAAGAAGGAATGCTGGAGTTAGGACCCGATCAAGTAATGGAAAAATATGTATTGACAGCGGTTTTATGTTCGCATCCTCAGTTGTATGCTAGGCCTACGATGGATCAAGTTGTGAAGATTTTGGAGACGGATTTGCCGGTTCCTTGTATTCCAGAACGACCAATTTCGTTCATTGCAGAGCTCGAGGATATAGAGAGGTCTGTTAGTAGTAATGGTTCGGGTCAATTGTCGACTTCCGGAGGGTATCAGACATATTCAATGGGAAGTGTTGAGTTCCCTACTCATAGTAGGGAAGACAAAGAAGATGATCTTGCTAGACCTTTGAGCTAATTAAATTTGATAATTTCTATTATTAGTTTGTTAAAATTTTTGACCCCTTTATATAGTTTTTGATTAGACATGATTTTTCATGAGAAGGGATGAATAGGAAAGGATTGTACATTAAGTATAGTGGCAATTCTTCATTTTGTTTATACATGGTTGCTCATACTTCTACTTTGCTATTCCTTTTTTTATTCTTCTTATTTACTTTTTGCACAGTTTTCATAGCAAATTTTAAACTTTAATATTTCTTAATACACATAATAAAAAATAATAAAAATTACATAATAAAAAAGTATACATTAAGACGAATCTAATGAGATCACACGCGGATATATTTTATTTTCTAAATGTGTAAAAACAATAATCAAGTTTCTTTCTTCTTAAGGTGGGATATTCCAAATGGAAAGAACATTAGAAAACGGAGGAAGTATAATTTTAATTTGAAAATGTCTTTTTGACTGTATTTTATTCTCATTCATATATTTCAACTCTATTATTAACATCCATTTAATTTAAATGATCTCACTATTTCTTAATCTTTGTGGAATATAGAATTGTAGGAAATTTAAAAAAAACGGAGAGAGTATGACATAAATCTATGAAATTAAGTGCTTTTTTCTCATATAAAACACATCTCTAATTCAAATGAAAGAGTTTTGGTATATTTGAGGAAGAATAAGAGGCAAAAACACAATGAAAAATAGAGCAACAAACAATAGAGATAACAAACACACATAAAATATGATTAATGAGGTATCTTAGATATCTCTGCCTCAAAAAAAGTTGTATATCAATTATCAATCTCTCATTACATTGATGATTTAACCCCCTCATACCTTGAAAACAATCTCTCAAATATAAAGTTTTTATCTTTAGTAGAAACTTTCTCTAATACAATGAAGAAACTCTAATAGCTATCTATATCCTATTTTCCTCCTATGTATTCGCCTCCATCAATGCCCTCTAATCTTGTTTGTGCTTTCTTATATAGCCCACAATATATTAGAGTAACCCTAGAGCAAGTACAAAATGCCCTCCAAGTATAGATCAAAAACTCGCAAATCCACCTGCACCGCTGCTCAAACAAGGGCTGATGAACACGCGCTTGTTCAGTAGCATTCTCTGATCTTTGGATTAGTTGTACCTCGTTCAAGGCACCTTCCTTCACCATTCTTGCCTCATTCAAGGCATGAACCAAAGCCGTCTTTGAGCATCTTCTTGCCTTGTGTAAGGCACTCTAATTCCTCTCCCTTGATTACTTCATGGATTGATCCAAACCTTAACCCCTCATGTCCCATTGCACACTCAACATCATTCGCTAGTGTGCAAGATCCAAACCTCACCCCTCATGACCCATTGCACACCCAACATCATTCTCTAGTGTACATGCGACAGACAATAAAATGATCAAAGTTATCTCCTACCCTAAAAGATTTGAGACTTGACACAGGACTAACAACTAACAAGATACAAAACTATGGTTTTGCGAGAGTAACACCAGGGCTTTCATGTTTCAACAACGAAGATCACATGAAGCAAGTGTTGTAAAATAAATTTAATAACATTCGCATATCATCGGTTGCTACATTAGTTTAGACGTCTTAGAAATTCAATATTTGATAGTGTAGGAAAATAAACTATATTGGAATATTCATTCTAATATTTAGAATTATTAAGGTTATTTTGTTTCCTATTGTTCAGGTTTAGAGTTAATATTTTGTTATTGTTATTTTCTTATTTAATTCTTAATTACTTGTATAAATATAGGTAGTAGCTCTCGTTAATATTTAATACAAACCTTTAAAATTCAAAACCCTAACTTTTACTTTATTTTTTTCGCATTATTAATTTTCTTCATGGTATCAGAACCGATGGTGTAACAGGCTCAAATTTCTTAATCTTAATCTTCCGATTTATTATTCCGAAATTTTTTTTCGAATTCCTAATCCTTTGGTTATCTAATTCAAATCACCTTTAATTCCTAAACCTTATTCCGATTTTTGTAATTTCTTCCAAATATTAAACTTAAAAATATATATATATTCTTAAATTTCTTTATAAGCACTAAAATATTATTTTATTATTTTATACTACGAAAAGTAAAATTTTAATATTATATTTACGGTTTTATTAAAACGTTACGTTTCAATTTCGTTTCCTTAAACTAACTTTACTACTTATCATTTTAACTTTACAACTTTGATTTAATTATTTTATACCTAAAAATTAACTATATTTTTCTTATTAACTTTAAGTATAGTTTTAACTAAAATTTTCTAAGTAAACTATCATATTTTCATAATCAAACCTTAATCATACTTTCCCATTAATCTAAAACATTTCACTAGCATAAACTAGAACAAAAATTTGATGAATCAATATCCTTTCTACATCAATCCATAATGTTCATCACTTACACAAGCTATCACCGTTTTCTTACACAAGTTAACCTTCTTCTACACTCCAAACTCTTACACATCCACTTACACACTCCAACTCTTACACATTCACTTACACACTCTAAATCACTTACACAAATTAACCTTCTTTTTCATACAATCTTATGAACTAAAAAGTTGCTCAAAACCCATTATAAATACCCCTCCATAGCCATGAGATCACTTGCACCCCCATCATCAAATCTTTCTACCATTCTTTCTTATATCTTCACTTCATTAACATCTTACTAACTTTATACCCTTTTTATTTGTTAAAGAATCAAATGAAGATGGAGCTTGATCTTATCACTTCTTAAGCCAATAATCATCAACTTTTGAAAAGTCAAGTATTATCTTTTGGAGCTTGGATATCATTTTCTTTTGGGTAATTGAAGATCTTCTTCTTTGAAGCTTGGAGCCTTAAAGACTTTCTTTTTTGGAGCTTATTTCTTTAAAGTTCTTATTTTCCTATTATTATTCTCTTACTTGGTTTAGCACCACCTTCGGAGGAAAATGGTACACATTTTCTTAACTATTTTCTTAACTCTCTCGTTATGTGATATTTATTTATGGTTACTTGATAATATAAAAGCATGATCAACATGATTTTATTTTATTCATTTAAATTTTACATGGTAATATTAAAATCATATCCAGTTTAGTGATATTTTTGTCAAAACAATAATACTTTTGGGACACTCGAAAAAAAAGTCATGTATATGGAAATTTTTGATTAATATGATAATGTAGATATATATGAATTTTACTAGTTAAATAAACTTATGTCTTTAAAATGATTCCATATCATCTTGGTGTTTTGATAAATTTTTAATCGGTTTATTGGTAAAATAGTCAAACAAATTTGTTAAAATGCTTAGCGTTGTTTTTCTCGAAAACTCATTTCATTTAGATTTTGGACCTTTAATAACTTGTCGGATTATGTTTTTTTTTTAGTTATGATAGATCCGTTTTACTATTTTACTGATTATTTGATAAAATACGTTATTAATATTACTCTTGACTTTTATGATTATTAATTTTACTGATTATTAATTTATTAGATACTAGTAATTTGTTTCTATTAAAAGGGTAGAATTGTCAAAATTTTGACTAGTGCCAGTTTGACTTATAAGAATGTAAACTATTTCGGTTTAGAGTCTTGTTTGATATTGCACGATATTGATTGTATGACTCTGATAGTAAGGTAACGTCGAACCATGGACCGGCATGTAAAATCCCGGCGTCCGTGTTAGCCGGCACGTAAAATGCGGTGTCAAACAGGGGGTCCGAGAAAAACCCATCCTGTAAAGTCTCGAGCATAACAGTATTGAGAGGAGTGACGACTCCCACCACAGTTAGGGTTTAGGACTACGGTCCTCACCTAACCAGACCCTTACATATATCAGTTGTCATTATTGTTGTGATCTTATGATGTGCTATGATGGTAAAGCTATGAGGCTTAATTGAACTTGATTAAATAAGCATTAAGGTTACCAAGTATTTAGTAGCAGTAATGAACTTCTGCAAGTATTGAGAATGTAACTTAATGGCTTAGTAAAGGTCAATAATGAGTAATAACCTTCTATATTGTGCTTGATGATTATTCTGTAAGCATGATTTAACTATCGCATCATAAGCTTGTTGAGAAAATTGTACTCGGCTTTATCGCTGACCGATTTAATCGGCTGTCATCCATATTATGGATGACAGTATTTTGCAAGAAAATTTAGCTCAGGTTTCGATTCAGGCCGCAACTTTAATTATTCTATCGAGGACTTAGCTTCAATGATTTTACTTGATGACTATATTGTACTTATGTTTTTTTTATCGTATTTAAGTAAATCTTATTTTATATTTTCTCAATTGTTAGATATTTTTTTTACTTATGTTTTGAACAATTTTAGTTTAAATGGTTTTTAGCAGTTCGGCGTTTTACATTTTCGCATTATTTATCTTAAGTATAATTATTAATGTTAATTATGTATCGAGAGTGCCGCTCCTGCTACAGATGGTGTTTTTCGGTGACTCATTACCGGTCCCTAATTGGTTGTATTAAAAACACATAAAAAAAAAAATCAAGTTCAAGTATTCTAAACTCATATTTTTGTTTTAACATCTCATATTACATGTTCATATTATTTTCTTATTTCTTAATCTTTTTACCTTTTTTTATCATCTAATCGGATCTAACTATTTACAAAATTGTCATATAATTATTAGTTTTTTCCTTACTTTTTTTTTCCTTCACTCTTCTCATGTGGTCTCAATGAGGGGTATTCAAAACATAATACAGGATTGATCGGGATTCAATAATTCAGATCTTTTGCGTGAAATTCATTGACTTTTTCGTTCTTTTGCCTCGTTCAAGCAACCTTCCCCTTCTACCTATTGCGTCGTTCAAAGCATGACCCAAAGCCTTCCTTGAGCACACTCTATTGTCTTGTTTAAGACATCTCTTGCCTTGCCTAAGGAACTCCAAAACATTACCCTTGATCACTTCATGGAGTGATTCAAACCTTAGCATCTCATGCCCCATTGCACACCCATTATTGCTTTTAAGTTTGCAAGCCACGGGGTATGCTATAAGATGATCAAAGTCATCTCCTTCACCATGAGAGTTGGCACTTGCTCCTAACATGAATTCTTTTGCATTTTCATTTCACTAGATAGTATAACAATTTTCCCATTAGTACAAATTATTATTATTATTATTATTATTATTATTATTATTATTATTATTATTATTATTTGTAACACCCCGATATTTTTCCGATATATTTAATGATTTACTAGTAATATTATTTTATATAAATAAAGTTTTTAATATAATTAAAGTTGTTATTGATTTATTTTGGGCTCGAGCTAATATATTTCAGCCTTTTTAACAATCTAGCTTTTCGGGCCCAACCCTTTAACCCATTTCTTATTTCAATTTTTTTTAAAAAAATAAATAAATAAATAAATAAATTATAGGGAAGTGTATAGGTTGGCCGGCTCTATTGGAGGGATTATGGAGTTTGTAACTCCCATGTGGGAATATTGAAGGATCACACTAATTGCCTTAATCCTTATTTCCTTAAATTCCTTAATCTTCCTAATTACCTTAACCTTATTGCATTCTATCTTCCAATTTCCTAGAAAACTCAAGAAAACTCCCACAAACCCTAGCAATCCCACACGCCTAGTACTTCTCTTGCAATTTTGATTTTAGTATTCTTTTCATATAAATTGTAAGTATAATTCTCCATTTATTTTTTTTATTTATATTAAGTTAAATTAAATTATGTGATTTGTGGCTTGTGCGAATTTTTGATCCATAGACATTTCTTTCATGATTTAAAGTGAAGTTATGAATTATATATATATGCCTTGTCAAATTATTTATAAGAAAAGAATTATTTTGGAACTATGAAAATGATTTTTAATATGTGGACATGAGTTATGATTTTGATGGTAGGGATTTAATAAGAAATGTTAACATTGGAATTTGTATGTATTTGAAAAAAATGACAAAATCCCGTAGGTTTTGAAAATGATGAAAAAAGGGTGTTTCTGGAGTATTTTTTTTGGCTTGAAATTAGGTTAAAAATACTTATACTATGTTATAATTTATGGAAATTGGTACCCGGGGGTTTTGATGCCTTCCGGACGCAACGGTGAAGTCAGATTTTCAGTTTGACAGTTTTAAATCGCATTTCTGGACAGATTATGTATGTTGTCCTATTTTGTGCGTTTACCATGTTATAGTATGTGATGGATGTTCATGATGTGTGTGGTATTCTAGGTGTGGTAGTAGTTGTAATGTTGTATGTATGTGTTATGGTTGATTTGAGGAAAGTGTGCATGTGTGCTTATTTCCCGAATACGATTGAACCTTGTAGGAAGTCGATTCGTGACGGAGAATTGAATAGGACGCTTGAGAGTTGGTTATCTTGTTTAAGGTACGTACACGCAGCAAAGTTTGCATTTTGTCCGATGTACCATATATTAATGGTAAACAAAAATAAAGTATGGATATATAGTACGAATAATGTTATCTTTCCGAATAAATAATTTCGACACATTTGTTTTGATAAGCAGAGGTAGTATGACCTCACTAACCTTAAAGTGGACGTAGTATGACGTCAATTGGTGGAAAAGAATTACTCGCGGTATATGGGGGCATTATGAGCCACCGCGGGGGTATGCATACTTAACCATAGGCACCGAAGTAAGGCGATGAGTGTCTATACTAGAGACGTGCTAAGGGGTTAGCTTCCCCTAATGTATTGTCTCACTTATGGAGATTGGGGTTGTACCGGCAGTATGGCCGGAAAAGTACAGCAGTATGGCTAACTAACATTTACATGAAATTGATTATACTTTATTAGCGTGATCGAAGCGTATTTCGAAAAACGATAGTTATTAAATCTTTCTTTTGTTGTACTTAATTAAATGATAAGCGACGTATGCTGACGTGTACTTTTGGTCTTAACGATCATGCGATGATGTTGTTTCCTTTCTGGGAAATGACTAGCAGTAAGTTAAGTTGCAGGTCTGGGGAGTGAGGATTGTCCCTTGGAGAAATAAATCGTTAGGGTACAGAAGTCATGATAAGAACTAATAAAGTTTAAAGAATATTTGGTTTATGAGGCGATTACGTTCTCAAGTTGTAATAAGTAGATTTATCTTTACAATCTTATCCGCTGCTAAGATTTCCTTATATCTAGTAGTTTATAATAACTCTAATAGAACTCGATCCGCAAGCTTTGTTGATTTCAAATCCGTTTTATAATTGTCTTCTAACATCCTGATTTGACTCAGACTATATTTAGTTCTTTAAAAGGTTGTCTTTCCTTTTTAAACGATCCGAGTTTTTTCTGGATGTTACATTATTATTATTATTATTATTATTATTATTATTATTATTATTATTATTATTATTATTATTATTTTATTATAATAATAATAATAATAATAATAATTATTATTATTATTATTATTAGGGAAACTATCAATGGTATCCTTAAGTTTTTGCACTTTATCAATGATACTCCAAAGTTTTCTCGATTATCAATGGTAACCACGTGTTATTAAGCGTTTTTACAACTGTAACCTTTTCTAATTTTTTCAGTCCAAAACCTATAAGTTTTTTTTCTTTTTCTTTTATTTTTCAATTTAAAACATTAAAAAAATAAAAGAAAAAGAAAAAAGTTAACGATTTTAGATGATTTTGGACGGAAAAATTAGAAAAGATTACAGCTGTAAGACGCTCAATAACACGAGGGTACCATTGATAATCGAAAAAACTTAGGAGTACCATTGATAAAGTGCAAAAATTTAGGGATACCATTAATAGTTTCCCTTATTATTATTATTATTATTGAAAATAATTTAACCTTTCACTCATCCGCTGTAAATAATCTCACCATTAAATTACTTTTTAATAACCCTCCCAAAAATTGGGCATACCTAATTTCCTAAACCACGATAACCCCACCCCCTAAACCACCACAACCCCACCCCCTAAACCACCACAACCCCAACCCTCTCCTCACCCGCAGGGTATGTTGATAACAAATATATATTAAAGAAAAAATTATTAAAAAATAATCAATAGGTGGGATTATTTATAGAGGATGAGTGAAAGGTTAAATTATTTTCGACAATTTTTCATAATAATAATTGTTATGAATGGTATGTGTGACTTGAGTGCACAAGTGTGTAATCATGTGGATGTGACTCTTGGTTTGTGGAATGCAAATGGATGTAATTATGTGGTGAGTATTCATGATGAATTATGGGTATTAATGAAGATTAATGAAGAAGAAGAGACTTGATTTATGGTAGCTCGATCATAATTCTGACAGAAGGATCAGAAAGGTCGCTCGACCTACCCGCTCGACCGAGCGAGTCATTTTGGTAGGTCGAGCGGTCAGACAGAATGCTCCAGAATGCTGCTGTTTCTCGCTCGACCAAGCGAGCTCCCTGTTTCGGTTGAGCGGATCTTCTGATATGCATGGGATGCTAGTTTTCGACCTTTCAAGTTCTTGGAGTTATTTCATATTATTCATTACTCAATATTAACTATGTATTCAAGTGAGCTATTGATATTCTAGTATCTAGTACTATATATAGGGCTTTCATATTCACACATCAAATACATCAAACACAACCCCTAAACCAAACACATAGCCTTTTGTTTTTATCTCTTACTCAATTGTAATTCTTCATTTAGAAGTGTTGTTTATACTCATTCTTGATATAATATAAACAGAAACTACACACCACGGAGGACGTAGCCATCATTGGGTAAACCTCCTTAAATCCTTGTGTCCTTTTGATTAGCTTACATTGTCAAACGTTGTTTTGCTCATTGTTATTTGTATTGTTCTTAGCATCGTATCGGTTTTGGCAAACGTTTTCAATAATAATAATAATAATAATTATTATTATTATTATTATTATTATTATTTTTAAATTCAAAACGCTAAAAATTGTACCCCAGTACCGTCCCCGACATTTGTGATGATTAAGCTTAGGAACTAGGAAGTAAATTGAGGTCATACATTCTTTCATTCAGGTGAAGAGGCTTACGCCTTATCAATCTCAATCATGATTATCATTTATTTAATCTTAATTTCTACTAATGCGTAATTAATTACCCTCAATAATAATAATTTGATGGGCTAAAATAAATTTGATTTCTTTGGCATGGTTGACTTTTTATATTCAATCAAACTTTTCAAGCTTAACGGCATTTTAAAAGTCATTAATTTTAGGCTAACCATAACTATGAAATTAAATTACGGGTCTCTGCTGTGACATTTGACCTGACCTTAAATTTAGAACACAAAAGGTTGTAGGACTACGGTCAAGATTAGTTGAGTGCTTAAATTGGCAATTCTTAGCAATACGCCCACAATTTTTTCTTCAATAAATAATTAGTCAAAGAGAATTCGGTATTGTGCAATTGAAAAGTAAATATCACCTTTTTAAGTTCGATTCTCACTTAAATTTCACCTTTCAATCAGCTTACTCTAATAAAAAAAATAAATAATAGTTTTTCTGTTCTTTAAAAAAGTTCTCATTTACTATTTTGGATACTCAATTTGTTATTCTCACAAAGAATCTTTCTATTTATATCACAAATTTAAAACAAAATTAACCTTGTTCATCCTTATTTTAATATTTTAATATTGCTTATTATCCCGACATATCTTACACTAAATTCATTTTAACATTTTTATATTATTTATAATTCCCACATGTTTCGCAAAACTTATAAAAATATTTGTTATTAGTTGTGGACTCTATATTTTTTCCACTAGTTTTCTTTTAATATTTTTTTATATTTATGGTCTCTACTTTTTCTCTATCAAATTCTTTATTCAATAGAATAATATATCCATCATCTAAAAGATTCTATTTTCGTAAATCCCGTGAATGTTTTTGTGGGAATTTTTTTAAGTAACAGAGAGTAATAATTAGTAGAACAATTTTTAAATATGTCCGTTATAATTAATTTATCCGTATAATTTAGAGCATCAATAATAAATGGACATGAAATGATCCAAGAGTGATAAACGAACCTAAAATCCAAAAATGAACTGACACTAAATGGATTTAAACTTGAAAATTTGAACTAATTAAGCAAATTTATTTTTAAAAAGTTCTTAAATTAGGTTTGAGTAAACTTAATTTCCAAAATAAGCACCAAATTCTCAGAATTGAAATTTGGATTTGTTCGCTGTTAGTGACACTAAACAAAACTCTATGGTCATAAAAGGAAAGATTTTTGTTCGTTGTTATTAACAGCGAACAAAGATTTGACCTATATTTAACCTTGAGGGAAATGAATTAAAATAATTCTAGAACAATTTATAAAACACTTCAATTCGCAATTAATAACTGCAAACAAAGATATGGTCAATAAAAGTCAAACAACTTTGTTCACTCTTACTAAGTGGGAATAAAGATGTTGACTTTTATTGATCAACATCTTTGTTCGCTGTTATTAACAGTGAACAAAGTTTTTGAATTTTATTGACCTTGCTCTTTGTTCACTGTTAGTAACAGCGAATAAAACAAAACCACAACTTTAGAAATTTCATACTTATTTTGAGAAATAAGTTTTTCCTTGCCTAGTTTAAGAATTTTTTTATTATAATTTTGCTTATTTGATTCAAATTTTCATTGTACATTAAACCTAATTATTAGGCCCAAACTAAAATTAAATGAACAAACACATTGCTAAAAAATCAAGAAAATGAAATGAAAAAATATATGTGTCTTATTCCCTCCGTTTTCATACATTTTTCTCAAATAAAAATTATGAATACAGTGTCAAACTTTGACTATAATTTTTCTTCGTTTGATATGAAAAAACATATTCATGTGGGATTTTAGTAGATTCGTCTCAATATATACTTTCTAAAATCAACTTTTTTTAATTTTTTGAAATTTGCAATTAAAATTATTTGATTAAATTTACATTGGAGTCAATGAAAAAAGTGAATGGAGAGAACAAATATAAACATAATGAGCATATGCGAAAAAGATTTCTATGTGGACATTTTTTTTTTGAATAAAGATTTTTATGTGGACATAGTAATATCATTAGTTTCATTAGAGTCACTCAAAAAAAAAAAAAATTGGCTTCCTCATTATTCTGGAAATATATCTATTTTTATTGACACTGCACATTTTATTTCATTTCTTATTCATATTGGATAATTCTTTCGAAAATCCAGTCGGAACAAGTACTTATTCGCTTATTTTCTGATATGTAAACCAAAAGAGTTATACCATAAGGGTAATTGCTACATTCGTTTTTTGAAAAATCATCGTTATGATGGGTAAAAATGACGTTAAATATCTTTTTCGATTTACTTGTCGGAAAATAGGCAAATAAGTACTTGTTTCGACCGGATTTCCGAAAAGGTTATCCCATTAGGATAATTGCCACGTCCGTTTTTTGAAAAAAAATCATTATAATAGGTTAAAATGACGTTAAATATCTTTTATTTTTATTTTGTTAATTTATGTGTTTTAATTTTTAATTATTTTAACATACGAGGACCAATGAGATAGTGCTACATAGACAACTTAACCTTCAAATTGGTTAAACCCCTCAAACTTAATGGTCAATTAACGTTTTCCGTTAAATGGTAGTCATTTGCAGAGAAATATTTCACATTAGGTAGTTTTTTGCAAAAAAAAAAATACATAAGGTAGTTTTTTGCAAAAAAAAAAAATACATTAGGTAGTTTTTAGATTAGGTAGTTTCTTATAATTTTTCTTAAAATTTATATTAAAATGAAAATTACAAAAATTCTAACAACTGTTGTTTTCATGTTCTCAATTTTGAAAATATTTTCAATATTTCCTAACTCACACCTATTATAAATACATCATTACTATATAGGCTGAAATAGGCATTATATGGTCTTAAGCAATCTCCTAGAGCATGATTTCAAAGGTTTACCAGAGTGATGAAGCGGAATGGATATCACCAGAGCAACTCAGACCATACATTATTTCTCAAGAAGCGAGTTAAACTAATAACTTGCCTCATAATATATGTTGATGACATGATAATCACTGGCAGTGATATTGAGGAGATAATGGATCTAGAAAGGAAGTTTTTCAAGGAATTTGAAATGAAGGATTTAGGTAGATTGAAATAGTTTTTAGGAATTGAAGTTCCAAGGTCTAAAATTGGGATATTTTTATCTCAGAGGAAATATGTTCTTGATCTACTAGCAGAGACGGGGATGATCGATTGCAAGCTAGCTGACACTCCTATTGTGGTAAACCATAGACTTCAGATAATTGAAGGAGCAAAACCAACAAAGAACAATATCAGAGACTAGTTGGAAAGCTGGTTTACCTATCTATATGAGACTTGATATTGCTTATGTAGTTTGGGTGCTAAGTCAATTCATGCATAAACCTCATGAAGATCATATGAATGTTGTGTTCCGTATCATCAGGTACTTAAAAGGAACTACTAGAAGATGAGTTCTTTTTAGAAAAGGTACAAATTTGGAAATAGAAGCCTATACTGATGCAAATTGGGCAAGAAATCTAAATGATAGAAAATCGACTTTTGGTTACTTCACTCGAGTGGGAGGAAATCTTGTTACATGGAGAAGTAAAAAACAAAAGGTTGTAGCACTTTCAAGTGCTGAAGCAGAAGTTCGAGGCATTGTTCGAGGAATATGTGAAGTGCTATGGATTAGAAAATTGCTAACTGAGGTAGGTTTTCCTCCTAAGCAAACATGTAGGCTCATTTGTGATAACGAAGCAGCTATCAATATCTCAAGAAATCCCGTGCAACATGATCGAACAAAACATGTAGAGATCGCTAGACATTTCATCAAAGAAAAACTAGAAGCATGAATAATTTGTCTACCCTTTATTCGATCTGAAGAGCAACTTGCAGATATCTTGATAAAGGCAGTAGCAAACAAACCATTTGCAGAAGTATTGAGCAAGTTGAGCGTAGAAGATCCTACAACTCAACTTGAGGGGGAGTGTAGGAAATATTAGGATAATATTTAGAGATTCTTGAAATAATTATAATTAGGGAAACAAATAAATAGAATTATTTATTCTTAGAATACAACAATGTAAATATAGTAATATCACTACTACATAATCTCTTAATGTACATTGAGTTTATTATTTAGAAAAATTAAAGAATACAATAAACCTTAACCTTAATTCTCTACCAATCACAATATTTTTCACAATATATAGAAAAGCTAAAAAATCAGTGTCACCAAATTTCCCAAAATAAATTAAGTATCAAGTTTAAAGAAAAAGAGGCATTGTAACAACCCGACTTACTTTTAAACCAAGTAAGAGAAGTCGTCATGTATTCATAAACCCAAAAAAATGAAGTCAAATTCAACATAATGTCCTATAAAATCGGATCACAAATATCCAAATCCTCATCTGTGACAGCTAGCCTCAATCTCAACAGCTACACAAAATCCAAACCAACAAAACATCAAAGTATATAGGTACTCAAAACTACAAAGTCAATTCTATTACACAATTCTATAGCCAACTAATCTAACTCACACAAACGATCAAATCCTCAATCAAAGAGATCTGCTAGCGCTCTCTCATTACCACTGATATCCCTTCGTTCCCGACTGCTACCGATCTATAATCAATCTAAAAGATGGAAACAACAGGGAGTTCGTCAAAACTAAATGAGAACAATCCAAAACAACAAGACACAGTATTTCAAAACATAGGTTTAAACGCAACATCAGTTTCCTAAATCTATGTGCGCACAGGGAATCTAGTTGAGAGGAACATCCATAGCTCTATTGCTATGTCACTCTCAGGTTAGGCTAGTCAATATTTGAATGATAATTCACCTTAAAATAGGGAGTAAGGGAAGGTTTTCCCTCTACTACGTCAATGACCAACTCGTGAGCCCGATATATTGACCATATCAATATCAACATAATCATTCGTAACCAATTCAACATCAATAATCTTCAATTCAAAACAATTTGATAAAGAAAACATTTTCAAAACAGTAGTCTGGCCAGAACCTTTAAGGGACTGCTACTACTCACCAAAGATGCTTCAAGGAGCTAAGTCCGTTTTTCCGCGATCTCCAGAAAGGTTCCTCGATGACGTCATCTCCTGGAGCATAAAAACATAACATCACAACAAACCGTTTGATACTACAATCTAGATTTATTTAACTCATTGCATCTCCTCCTAGTCACTGCACCTTAACTAAGACTTTATTCTTAATATTCTAACAACTCATGCCATGAGGTCAAAACTAAGCAATTAAAAGAATCTAAGGTTTGTTTACATTCTCCTAGAGGATTCTCAATACTCATTATCTTCTTTATACATCTAACTAACAAATATAACCATTTTAATCCATCAAAATATTCGGAATGACTACTACACATCCAAGATCACTAAGCTACTCAAATTTAATTCTTAGAATTAGCTCTTACTACAGTTACAATTCCACAAGTAGGTTCATATCACCACTTTAACCCATATTTATCAATAACATTCAAATCCCAATCCTCACCACTACGTATAAACCATCAAGATTCTACGAATTCATTCCAAAAATCATTATCTTTCCATTATATCCTATATTGTCCAATTTTACATATTATAGACACAAGAATAAGTATTATCTCTACATAGTCTACAATCCTCAAGTTCACAAGTATCTAGTATTTCATCTAAGAGAATCAATTTATTCGATTATTTGCCATTATCATTACTTGCCATAAACTCCTAATTTCTAACATTAATTCAACAACTCAATATCACGTATTCAGCTACTAATCTCAATCAACAAGACTCATCTAATTAATTTATATCAATTTCAAGATTCATTAAAAATTTAGGGTTTAACACATGATATTAAGAATATTTTTATAGAGAATCATACCAAGCAAATAACCTTATATGAATGAGAATGAAATAATAAGGATTAGTAATCGAAAATCAGAGAGGATATACCCCTGTGGACAGCAGCAGGTACATGGAAAAAGAACAGATTTCGAAATTTGGTTTTTTAACTTGAATCTTGATGCTTAAACAACAGGACCAAACCTCACTCACTTCCTCCCCATTTCGGCAGAATTCAGAGGCAAAGGGAGGAAGATTTCGGCTGCTACAACACTCCTTATGGTTCAAATTCAGAGGTGAGTGAGAAAGAAAGATCAATTAGCCATAATTTATACAAACAACCAAGAATGTAGAAGAATTGATCATTTACCTTAAAAAATCACGAAAGAAAGGAAAATCAACTGATTTTTCGCAGCCCAAATCCTTCGAAGATCAGAGGAAGAAGAGGATTGAGGAGCAACGCGCGATGTCTTCGATTATGCCGTTGACAATGAGGAAAAAAGGAATGTCGGGTTTAGAGCTTTAAAACAAGGGAGAAGGAAAGGGGGTTTGGGTTTACTGGGTAATCAAAATGAGTGAGAGGAGGAAGAAGAAATATTGGGGTATTGGGGTTACTGGGTTCGAAGGGGGTTTGGGTATTTTAATTTCTTTTATATATTATTATTATTATTATTATTATTATTATTATTATTATAAAACTTACTTAACTTACTTGATTCATAGTAGGCTTTCTAATTGGTTGAAAGTCTAATATTATTTTATTTATTTTAAATTTCCAAATATTACAGGCACTAAGTCAATTAAACACTAAAAATAAGATCAAAATTAACAAATCACTGCTATTCAACTTAAATACTCCCTACATAATGCTTGTCGAATTCAAATCTTTTTGTTGTTTTGACTATGATCATTATTAGCCATTAGGGTTCCAAATATGAGCCGATTAGTTTGAAGCTTGGCTCGTCAAAATTTTATAAGTTAATATATAGTTAAGTGTGATCTTAATTTATAAGTTTTAAATATAGTTAAGTAGGATGTGTTTAATTCGTCTTAGGGATGGATGCAGTCTTGTTTAATGATGTCAACTTTAACTAGTTATATATCTAAATATGCTAATAAGTGTGGTTGTTAAGTTTGTTAAACTATATGTGACAACAATGCAAGAATTATTAATATTAACTTTTTATAATTTTTTATTATGCACACTTTAAGATGTTAATGGTTGAAATGTTGTGCCCGCAAGTAAAAAAAAAGATAAATAGGATAGTAGTCTGAATATGAGGGAGTATAAATTTGTTTGAGCTTTGCTCATAATTAAGCTGACTCGAATTATGTATTATAGCCTAATGATTGAAAATTTCCTCTTTCATCTCTGTGATGCGAATCTCACTTGTTATAGGTTAGATTAACTTTGTTTCCCTATTAACTGTATTAGGTTCTTCAACTAAACCTCAAATAAAAAAAATCTTGTTTAGTTTAACTTTGAGGAAGTTGAATTTAAAAATACTCCTTTCAATTCACAATATTATTTAGGTATTTCGTTTTGGGTGTTTTCTTTTTTTGATAACATTTAAACTAGCCTTTTCTTTTATGAAATGTTTTTCTAAGTAGTTGAGATTATGAATAAAACAATTTACTTGTCCATTAATTTAAAGGGCGATTTAAGGCTTATTCAAATTTGAAAATCGAAATTAAATAAATCTCATACTATACTCGATTTTTAATTTCATTCAAATTTCATTATATATAAATATAAAGTAATGCATGTCATAATTATTTCTATGAACCAACCTTGTAAAACGGGATCTAGAGTAGCTTTTACTAACAAAATGATGATAAAAACAAGACAACATATTTTTAAGTCATTCTAAAAACAAAGTTACCTATAGATTTCTATAAACATAAACTAGGTTCAATTAATGAAATAAAGAATAAGCTTGTTATATATACAATTTTTTTTATAAGTTAAATTATTTCAATAAAATTGAAGATAACATGGTCTTAAAGATTACATGCTACTAATTGTTGCTAATAGGGTCATTTTACTAAAAGAAGTCATCATGGTCATTATCATCAAAAGAAGAAAAACTTTGTGCGTCGTCTTTATCATCACCATCAATTCTTTGCCTTTTTGCACTTATACATTGTTGTTCTTGATTAGTTCGTTTAATATTTGTTATTGACCGACCTCCAATTTCATGAGGGAAGTTAAGTCTTGCTTTATGACCACGTATCTCAAAAGCTGCTCGATCATAAGCTCGAGCAGCTTCAATAGCCGTGGTATACGTCCCAAGCCAAAGTCTATATCCTTTACGTTTAGGATCTCTAATTTCAGCTGCGAATCTACCC
The DNA here is from genome assembly GCF_026212465.1 of Amaranthus tricolor. Classification (NCBI taxonomy): domain Eukaryota; kingdom Viridiplantae; phylum Streptophyta; class Magnoliopsida; order Caryophyllales; family Amaranthaceae; genus Amaranthus; species Amaranthus tricolor. Next base: position 19,412,821 of record NC_080053.1, read on the forward strand.
CATGGTCTTCTCCTCACGCCTATATAATTCCCACCATAATAATTTTTCGTACTTTCTATTCTAGTATTAACTTTCTGTGATTGACAAGTTTCATCATAATCAATACCTTCTTGAAATGATGACTGCATACACTGTAAGAATGAGTCGGTGTCAGATTGGCAACAACTTCGATTTTGAATTTGACCCTTACCCTGATTGCTAAAACAAATGTTGAAGGTGGTAACCTTTGAGTAAGTTTGAAAATTTTGTTGACTACACAAGGAAGAAGATGAGGATAAGGATAAGGATGAGGATGAAGATGATGATGATGTTGCGCTAACTGTTGTTAATTTGGAGGTCGGGGATTGGATATGATCGTCGAAGAGGTGTTCTTCGATGAGTTGTAGTGCAATGGCCGTATTAAGAGCTAATGAATTATCCATTATTGATAGCATTGAACAACAATCTAAAAAAGGCAAGTCTTGGAAGAATAAATTGGAGTGCAAGGGTTATATATAAGGCTAAATATATTGTTATTAAATTATTAAAATAAATTATTTTAAGGTCATATTCAAATTGGGTATTGCTAATGTATTCTCTTATTCAACGTTGTTTAACCAATAGTGAATGATCTTATACAAAGTCCAACTTGCCAATAGCAGAATTTTGAATTTCATGATGCGTTTATTTATTAATATTTGTCGTATCACCTTTGTATATTTTGACAAGTTAACATGTACGGGCGTGTGCCCATGGGCCATGAACATGAAACTTCATTTTTTTTTTTTTAAAATATCAAGTAATTAAATTTTTTTTTTGTCACAATATATAATCGAACTCAAATTAAGAATGATTAAGCATTAAAATATTAATATATACCAAATAAGATCGGTTGATGAATAATATTTAGTACAGTGATTTTAGCAATGATTAAAAATCAAAGGAAGGATATATGGGTCCTGCTAAATACTTATATCTACATTATATAGATATTTTAATTAATAATTGTATTGTTTTATATTTTAGAGATTTTAGATATTTTAACTAATTTATCATAAAATCGACTTTCACAAAAATAGTTTGAACATACTTCCTTACGTATTAATTTTTTAATTGTCTAAAATTAATTACTACATTTTGTATTAAGAAAAATTATTCTATCCAAATTATTTTAAAGTAAAAGAAAATGGTAACAATACATTTTTTGTATAATTAATATGTATGGTAAGAGTTATGGGAATATCTCATATGCTAATATGTGAATACTAGTTATCTAATCAAAAGTGTACAAGAAAATTGTTTGGTTTGTCATTCAATCTGTCAAATTAATATCGAACCTACTCCAACAAAATTAAGAAAAATAGAGATAATAGTGAATAGTGAATAAAATAGAGAGAAAAAATTAATAGAAAAACATTGCATTAAATATGTCCAGTAAATTTTGTATTTTAGGTGTACATTCATATATTTTTATATGGCAATTTCGTTTTTATTTTTTAAAAAGAAAAATCAATTAAATACTTACTAAAATCAGAAAATTATCACTAATCTCTCAATGAATTTTGACAAAATTGACATGTATAAGATGATAGCTAATTTTCCACTCGTAAGGTTTTGTGGTGATGGTTTTCAAGTATAAAATCAACTTTGCATGACATGTTTTCTAGTAGAAATTTAATATTTATACCGATAAAATATTATTTTAGTTCTAATAGTATTAAAAATTCGTATTAATAAATAAGATATTTTATTTATTGTAGTTCATAATTGCAACGACAGAAAGTTAACATTCAGATTGAATTTGCAATTAAAAATCACTTATCGAGGCAGTTTTTTAACAAAACCATCAACATATTTAAAATGTGATGTCATATGTGAAACACCTATTTTAACAATTGCAACATTTTTTTGGCAAACAAAATGATCATTGAGTTCAACGATGGAGACTATATAATTAGAAAAATCAACAACTCTCCCCTTGCATGATGAATTTTTGTTGAACTTGATGAAGATCAAAGTTTGTGTTGATATGATGTATTCTTGTTAATATTCTCTCAACTGTATTCTTTAATTCATTAGTTAATTGGGTATTCTTTAATGCATATAGAGAATACTTTGTACAGCTGTGTTAGTTACATAGCACAAAATAAATCAGAGAATCTTTTCTCTCTAAGACTTTTCTCTCCTCTAAAAGCTAGGTTGCGCTTTAATGGAGTTTCTTCATCAATGTCTACATTGTAAGTTCTAACATGCATGGTACAAGTTAGGGATGTTTAAAAATACTCGATCCAGAATGTTCCATTTTAAAATCTCGATAATTTATCCAGTTTTTGAATTAGATTTGATTTCGAATCGAAATATTGGCGAAATCAAATAATTATTTAGTTTTCTACCTCTCTTGTATTTTTTTTTTATTTTAACACTTTTTATTATTGTGTAATTATTTAGTTTTCTACCTCTTTTGTATTTTTCTATATATTCAAGACAATACAGTGAATCACTCCAAGAACAATTATTATTCAAGACAATACAGTGAATCACTCCAAGAACAATTATTGAATATTTGTGTACTGAAGATACAATCATAACACCAACACTTTTTCAAGGTTAACGCATTCACTATCACAACATTATTTACTTAGAAGTGAATGTTTGAAATAAGAAAGTATAATGTTAAAAAGTTCTAAAGTGAAGATTGGTTTAAATTAGTCTAAATTTTCTTAGATAGATTAACATTTTTACAGGTCTTTCCCAAAAATTTAAAATTTTAACTAAACACCCCTCATAAATGTCTCAATTAAAACAAGATTTAAAGGTCATCATCTTTAAATACTCACCTAAACCAGTTACTTTAGTCACACATAATATAATATATTCTGATCGATAAAATCTCTTATTTATGAGTTAACTAGGAAGTAAAATAAAGCAATAATGATAAAATTAAAACGGAGCTAACACCAAATTAAATTAAAAGAAGTTGCTTGGACAAATCCCTCAAAAAGCTAAGGGCACTAGAACGAGCGTACTCTCTGCTTGAACGAGCAATTGCACTTTGCAACCTTCTAGCTACTTTCTGTCATCTCTGACCAAGTTAACCTTAGGCGACGAACAACAACTCAGATTTGAGCATACCAGCTAAGCAATTATCTTTTTTCGTATGAAATATTATCAATAGATATTTAATCAAACTATCATTTTGTTTATATTAAATCCAACATACAATATCGTCTTGTGATGGGAAGGGACAAATAAAAAATGTATAATTATTTTTTAACTTCTTTAATTTGTAGTTTGTCGTAATCTATTAATTGGTAACTAATTCATCCTAAAATCAGTTGGCAACTAATCTTTTAATATATGATCGTCTGCTTATGCTTCTTAATGGTGTTAGCTATTTTTTTTACCTTAAACTTAGTATCATTTAGTAATTAACACAATATTACTATGAATCAAAACATATTTTTAATTATGCAAAAACTAAATACTAACTTATTACGTTGTAACAAACTATATAAGAAAGTGACAACATAGATCTAGTCCTAATAATTCCAATTTCAGGTTCAATTTTGTATAAATCATTTCAAAGCTTGGATTTTCGAGTTTCATGTTTTTAAAATTAGATGAAGTTTTGAATTTCACATCATTAATTTTGAGTCAAAATCTCTTATTTTCCCATTAATTTAGAATTTGAGTCAATATAAAGAGCTGTAAAACAACACTATTCGTCTGTTTATATTTCTAAAATTAAATGTTTTGAATTCAATGTTATTGATTTCGAATTAAAACTTCTTATTTCTCCATTAATTATAGAATTTGAGTAAATATTCTACAAATATAACATAAGAAGCTCCTTCTTAGCCTATAATTATAACATTTAAAATTTTTAATCTTAAAAAATTACATATTTTGATACATTAAGTTAAACTTAACTAATTCAAATCAGCTGATAGACCATTTTAATAAATCTACTTAAAATCGATACATTAAAAGTTGTGTTAGGCATTTTCAAATTCAATTAGTTTGAGTACCTACCTAGTGTAGTGCTAAACTGCTTAGTTAAGATTAATTGACTTTTATTTCGACCATTTACTTGTTACGACAGTTGACTTCAACTTTCATATATTCAACCTATCGTTGACAAAATCAGCTGCTTCCGCTAACTTGACCTTTTCAGGCCCAAACGTTTACTTGCAACTATGCAATGACTTGTTCCATTGTAAACACAATTGACAATAACAGTACACGTGCCACTTTTTCCTGCATTCAGATGCAATGACTGAGCATTGAGCACAACACTAATCAAGGAATAGTGAATTTTCATATACACCCAATAATTTGAAATTTATTCAAACTTATAATCTTTTTATAAATTTAACATGATTTTAAAAATATATCCACAATATTTATGTAAAACCAATATAAACACTATACCTGACTTCGAATAAATTACATCTCAAAATTGACCAGATGATTAAAATTAATATCCGTAAAAAGTCAACCTTTTTGAATGAGTTGTGTATTTCTATAGAGTCCAAAATGACCAAGTCATAAATTATTTACACACAAAGTATAATCAGAAAATTTAGAGAAAATAACAGTGCTCCATTTCGGAAAAGGTGAGCACCGTAGGTGTAGAAACGGCTGGAGACGGTTAGAGACAATAAGAGGGGGTGAATTGTTGTTTGATAAGTTTAAATATTTTTGCGGAATTAGATTGCAGAATTAAAACTTAAACTTAATGTGCAAAATTAGAAAGAGACAACACAATTTTTACGTGGAAACTTTCTAGGCCAAAATAGAAGGAAAAACCACGACCCCCGGGATTTTAAATTCTCTACTATGTTTTAGGCAATTAGTTACAATTACATAAAACAAATAAACAAAACTAGACCAACTTCTCTTTCTCTTTCTTTTTCTTCTTCTTCTTCTTCTCGTTCTCTTGCTTCACATGAAGCTTCTCTCTTCTCCCCTAGACTTCCCTAAATCTAGTTACAACAATTCTCCACTAGTGGAAAAACTCTTATTTGCCGCGTCACATATGCTACGGTTTTTCAATTATGCAGCATAAAATAGGATGAAAAAAAAATGGTTATATGCTGCGGTTCACCAAAAACTGCAGCATATAGTCTCATTTTTGTTTAAAAAAAATGAAAATTACATTATATGCTGCGGTTTTTGAAGAGCCGCAACATATGATGCAAATTATATGTTTCTTTTTTAAAAAACAAGCGTCTTATATTCTTCTTGTTCAATAAGCTAAACTACTATTTCATTATAACGTTAAAAAAAGCTAGCTAAACCATTCTAAAACCCACAAAAAACTACTGCTCTTCATCTTCTTCAATCTTCAACCCACTGCTGTTGTACTGTTCATCTTCCATTTTCGATTGTTGTTCATCTTCAAACTGTTGTATTGTTCTTCAAACAAGCTACTGTACTGTTCTTCAAAACCCACGAAGTAAAACCCACGAATTTTTCATCTTCTTGTTCAAAGCATTGTTCTTGTTCATCTTCAAAACCCACGAAATTGAGGTATAATTTCTCTTTTCAATATATTAAACCCTTAAGTTTTGCTAGCTATTCGAAAACCACAAAATTTAGGGCTAATTTTTTTTTGTTTTTCATTGTAGATTACTTAACCCAAGAAATCAAGGTAATTTTATTTATTTTTTAATTTGCAAGTTCATATTTTTATTGTTTTACTCGTAATTTAGTGCTAAAGATATCAATTATTTGTGAGTTTGACATTTTCAAGTTTATGTTATTAATTTGGATTTTATTTGTGTATTTTGTTAAAAATGTGGTTTCTTGATGTACATATGTTTTAATTATTAGAATTAGATAGAATATACATATTTTTAGGGTTAAATGATTTATTTGTATACTTAATATCGATGTATGAAGTATAGAATTAGAATATGTTTGGTTATATAGAATTAGAATATGAAGTATGAAGTATACAATGTTAATTATTTTAAATGATTTTATTTTAGAATACAATGTGGTGCTTATATAGAATTAAAATATAAAGTATATATTTAGGGTTAAATATATTTAGTATAAATACGTATATATTTTTAAGGTTAAATATATTTGGTATAAAATAAGTATATATGTTAAAAAGTGATTATTAATTTTGTTTTGAATTAATTAATCACACTTAGGATGACAAAAGATCGTTCTTAGATGTTTGGAAGCATTGAATCGTCGGAATTTATTGATGACGTTTTAAGAATTTTGTAGTATTGCCGTTGCACATCAAGTTAGGACGAGGGGAGTTGGTTTTTATTGCCCATGTGTCAAATGTGGCAATGTATCAAAGGTAGATAGTGTTGATGTCCTTAGGGAGCACATACTTCGACGTGGGTTTAGGCCTCAATATCATGTTTGGATTTAGCATGATGAGGAGGGAGTTTACAAAGGAAAAAGTGTTGTTGAGGATGTCAATAATGTGGATGTCAATGAGGATGTAGTAGATCGTGTTGATGGGTATAAGACAGATGAAGAGAATGTCGATGAGGATGTAGATCGTGTTGATGAGATGATAGAGGGAGTCGAGGATGAGTTAGGAAAATGTCCTCGTGTTTTTGACTTGTAACAGAGGCTTCTCAAAAGCCTTTGTACCCTGGATGTACAAAGTTCATCAAAATAAAAGTTGTGTTGACAATTTTCAACATTAAGTCAAAGTTCAATTGGAGTGACACTAGTTTCACAATGTTATTAGAAGTGTTAGGTGAGATGCTTCGTGAGGGAAATGAACTTCCAAAGTCGACATATTATGCGAAAAAGCTCATGTGTCCTTTTGGCTTAGATTACCAGAAGATTCATACGTGTCCGAATGATTGTGTATTGTATCTGAATGAAAATGAAAACTTAGAAGAGTGTCCTAGGTGTGGGTTATCGCGTTACAAGCGTAAAGGGGTTGGGGATGCTAAAGGGCCCCTGGCTAAGGTATTGTGGTATCTTCTAATAATACATAGATTCAAGCACTTGTTTTCTATAAAGAAAGATGCGTTAAATTTGAGGTGGCATGCAGATAGGGTGAAGAAAGGTCACTTGCTCACACATCTATCTGATTCTCCGGAGTGAAGGAGTATTGATAGGTTGCATATGACATTTAGGGATGAAGTTCGTAATTTAAGGCTCGAATTGTGTACGGATGGAATGAACTCATTCGACAATCTTAGTTCTCAACATAGTTCTCAACATAGTACTTGCTCACACATCTATCTATATATATATGTCTTGATTTAAAAGGGTGAATTGGTTTTGTAATTCTCTACGAAATTTAATTTGTTAAGAGAATTAAGTATTTAATTTAGTTATCATAATTTATGAAATTGTAAGTCTCTTGAAGGATTTTGTGAATGTGACCTTGCTAGAGTTATTTTGGTCATGAGATTTAAAGGGTTGATAATGTATATATAAAATAATAATAATAATAAAATTAACATATACATAAATATATATATATATATATATATATATATATATATATATATATATATATATATATATATATATATATATGTATATACATATATATATATGTATATACATATATATATATATGTATATATATATACATATATATATATATATATATATATATATATATATATATATACATATATATATATATATACATATATATATATATATATATACATATATATATATATATATATATATATACATATATATATATATATACATATATATATATATATATATATATATATATATATATATATATATATATATATATATATATATATACATATATATATATACATATATATATATATATATATATATATATATATATATACATATATACATATATATACATATATACATATATACATATATATATATATATATATATATATATATATATATATATATATATATATATATATATATATATATATATATATATATATATACATATATATATATATATATATATATATATATATATATATATATATATATATATATATATATACATATATATATATATATACATATATATATATATATACATATATATATACATATATATATATATATATGTATATTCTGGGCAGCAGCAGTTTCTGCCTCGGTGATGGTGCCGACTCAGAAACGTTAGTCGTGTTCCGTTGTTGTTTATTGTACCGATGTGTTAAAAACTCGTTAAACGCTTAAAATAATTAAAAATAGTAATTGGATGTTAGAAATTATGAAATTTGGTACCTAAGGTTATTGACGCGTTCCGAACGCAACGGCGAAGTCGGATTTTTCATTTGAATTTTCTAAACTGCCCAAATCGATCATTTAAGTTTCTGGTTAAAATTTAAAATTAGGAACTTTTGGGAATTTGATGAAAACATTTAAAATTATCAAATCCTAGTAATATTTTAGTAGTATGGAGTGGATTAAAGGTATGAACACGTTCTAATACGTGATTGTTTTGTGTGTGTGTGTTATTTAGGACCTCGATTCATAAGAGGGCGAAATTTCTATCGTGATTAAACATCTTTTGGTTGCAGCGCTTAAAGGTACACGCTTAGACTATACTGTTTATGTGGTTTTGCAAGTGGTGTTGTTTCATTTCTAATCGAGATATTGTAAATCACATAAGGATTAGACACTTCAAATAATTTGAAAGAAATTAATTGGAAATTGAGAATTTATGTGTTTGTCACCCAAAGGGGTTGACGTTTGGTTGTATTATGTTACCCAAAGGGGTTAACTTATTGGTTTGGATTATTACAATTATTGTTCCCATGGCAGTTTTGGATCATTACGGTCACCATAGGGGTATGCATACTTTTGCCTTTGACGACCCCAACAGGACGAGCAACGTCTTACGTCGGTGGTTGCCTTGGGATTAGCTCTCCCAAGTGTATTCCTTCAAAAGATTTGGATTTATACTTGAACGACCCGAATAGGACGGGCAACGTTACAAGTTGGGATTAACTAATAACGAATGTATTAGAGCCTATGCATGCTAGGATAAACACATTGCTTGTATTCAACCTGATTGATATTTGTATGAAGTCTCTGACGTGTATTGGTTTGTTTCTTTAAAACCTACTGTGTGTTGTCACACGACGACTAGTAGGTTGATTGCAGGTGGGGACTGGAGTGAGGTCTCGACTTAGAAACTGTAATCATCAAGACTATGCTTTTACCTTTTTGTATTTGGATTATGATTAGAAAGAAACTCCAAACTTATGTAACATGTGATAGTGTAGTTTTCTTTTCGCTTCCGCTTATTTCAATTAGTTTGTCTAGAGGTCTTTAGGCTCTCGAGTTGTACGTAAGAGCTTCCGCTGACTTATTTTTCTCTCACGCAGGTGCTGTTTTCCGTTTTAGTTATATTTCTTTATCGAAGGAACGTTGACGATCCTAGAGGAGATCTTTTCTCTAGAGCCCAAGGAGTGGACCGGAATTTGTATTTTCATATGAATTTCCGAGTCACTTAAACCGGGCCGTTACATATATTATTTACGCTGGTTTGGGAATGGTACTGTTTCAATGTTTTACCCTAGAATGATGCACGGGATCTTTAGATATGCATATGACACTAGTATTATCACAATAAATAGGAACACGATCAAACTTAATACCAAAGTCTCTTAGCTGTTGTTTGATCCAAAGCATTTGAGAACAGCAAGTTGTTGCTGCTATATATTTTGCTTCAGCGGTGGATAATGCAACACTGTTTTGTTTCTTAGAACACCAAGACACTAAACAAGAGCCAAAGAATTGTACCATACTTGAGGTGCTTTCTCTGTTTACAAGATCTCATGCACATAGTCTGCATCACTATAAAACCCTTTACAACGATTCTTGTTACTACAATTCTCTCTAAAATCCCTTATAAAGGCCAAATTCCTAAGGATAAAATTAATGAGTTGCATAAGAAAATATTTTAAGTTAATTGGCAATTTTGGAGCAAAAATATTTCTTGTTAATATTTCAATCTCACGTATGGACACACACAAAAACAACCAGTTAAAAAATCACTCCTTTTATATAGGAGCTTTACGTAGCTATGTGAAAGAAAAAACTACTCACTAAATCCTTAATCCTAAAATCAAGGAGAAGTAAGTGGAACTTGATATGCAAGAAATAAAGCCACTGTTTCTCTTTCTAAAATTAGGAGAAAAATTAGGAGAAGTTTTCTCCACCTTTAAAGAAAAAGTATTTGTTATCTTTTAAAAGTAGTTATAAAAGATTTTGCCAACTAACTTAGTAAATTAATGATGCAACAAATTAATTTCACCCATACATCAACTAAAAAATCAGAAAAATATTTTCTACAGAATTTTCAGCTGACGTTGATTCTTTTAGACTTGAGTCTTGGGAACAGGGCACTGTCTCTACTCATCGATAAGTATCGTCAGATTATCAACTTAGATTATCAACTTAGGAACAGTAGATCTCCTGTCTACATTTGACATCCTAAGCGATCTTCCTTATCTAACTTCCTTGGATATTTTTGACATGTACAATGCTCATAGACCAAGTCGTAGGCACTATCAACAATACCGAATATCGACCTGCACACAATCTCTAACATACAGTTGTTTGTATTAAGTGTAGTCATCATCAAAACCTAAAAGGGCCAACAATAGGGATTCAGTTTTAATTGGCCCTTGTTCCGACTCGATATGAGGTATTTAATTCGATCTGAAGTCCGATTCAGAGATATATCGAATTTAGATCGAAGTGAAAAATCTGATACTCCGACCCGACTTTGACAGACTCGAATCGACCCAACTCCGAATTCGAATTTAAGTCAATTTTTAATTTGAACAAATTTGATCTTGTTAATAATAAAATGGTAATAAGTTTATTCAAAACAAATTTGCAAACTTGAAATATGAGTCGTAGATTGAATGTCAAATTCAACTAAAAAGTCTAAGTTCGATATGCGTTTCATATTAAGTCGAGTTCACAACACTAATGTTTTAATAACTATTAATAATATAATATATACTTAAAGTTTTAAATGCAGTATTTTTTTTTCTAAATTGAATATTAAAAGAGAGATCAAGCGAATTATAGCCAAGGTTGCTAAAAGCGTAAATTTAACTTAAATCGAAAGTAACTCTCAGAATTGGAACGTAGAATTAAATCGAAGAATTGAATGATTCAAGAATTTTCCAAAAATAAGTTATAATTGCTTAAATATATTGTTTGGTCATTTTTATTGTAAAGGAAAACTTAAAATCCATTTAATATTTTGAAAACTTTGTTATTATTCAAAAAAAAAACATTTATACTTCTTATTTATTTTCTTTTTTCTCTTATTTTTATAAATTGATAAACATAAAAAGATATACACCGATAACAATGATCCTTAGTAAAGAAAATACAACTGACATAAGCAACTCAAAAAAATGATGAGTTGTCAGATAATGTCATTGAATAAGAATGATTATAGAAATTTTAAATGTTAATAATGATTATAAGATCATTAATTTAACCATCATAAAAAACTTTAGTTGGGACTATAACATATACTATTAAAATTTGAAAAACAATGTAATAAATAGTAGTATGTAATAAAGATGCACAATTTATTATCTTTCATATTTGATTTACAAAGCACCATTGATCTATATTGATTTAAGATAACATTCATTCATGTACAAATTAATTATATTATTTTTAAATATACTTTTAAAAAAAAGTTCACCAAATTGCTAATTATATTATAGACATAATTTTAAACGGCTCACTGCTTTATCATTATTATAATGATAACTATAAAAAAATAGTTTACATTTTAATTTTCGTGAATGTGATAAAATGTGTATTAAGAAATAATTAGAATTAATGTAATATTATGCTGGGACTTATTAAATTTATTTGTTTTTTACATTAAAATAAAAGAAAATCGTGTATTGCACAGAGATTATCTAGTTGCTATAATATTTTGTTAAATTAGGCTGGACTTATTGTGAATGCCAGCATATTAACGGGGGGACACAAGTACACACACTTCATAAGCCAAGGAGATATATACCATCCCAAAACCATATGGCAAAGGGAAGAAGGTCTCTAATAGCTTATAAAGCGTGCACACCATTTTCAATTTATCGATGTGGGATAACTCATTAATAACTTTCCTCAAACTATTTCAATTTGATCACTTTGTAATCAACTTGCTAATCTTTCATGTTTTGTCTTAAACTTGAATAACGTAGTTAGAAACTTGAGATGCCTAGGGGTTGTATATTATATACGAGTGACTATCGTAAACATCAACTACATCTTGTATTGTAAATGTACATGGCCATATACGATGGTAGTTTAATCATACATTAACATGTGAATAGTATGATCCTCTTAATAGGGAAGTGCTAGATATTTGACTTCAATAATGTCTTCTAACATTCCATAAAAGTCTATTTCATCTTGACTGTTATGTCAAATTCATGCACATACCATTGTTGTCAATAGATTTTTTTAGGGGAATGAGATAGTGTAGAATCTATAACCATTCGTGTAACAAATACCATATGGACGCGTGTGCTTCATTGGTCTTTCTACAACTTGTTTTAATATTTCACTTCGTATTATTTAGAAATCCGTCTATAGCCTGCACAAATATGATCTTAGTATAGATTTTTATATATATAATTAAAAATAATAATTAATGTACTTACAATCTTTTGAAATCATTGTGCATATTGGTCTTATATATACCCCCATGATAATTTGATCTTGTGTTCAAATGTGGTTCATACTTTTTGACTAGGAACAAAAATTGGTCATAAAAATGATTGACCTTTGAACAATTCCGCAAAATATATGTATGAGAATTATGAGGTCACTTTCATCTATTATATTTTTTTTTTCCTTTCTGTAAAATCTGATTGAATATGTGAATATGGACAAAATACTTAACCTATCGTTTTAAAAGCACCTGTCATCATTTCTAGGAAGATCCTTAACTCTAGATTGAACGTTTGGTTCAAGAAATGCAAAATAGATTGTTATGTTTTCTTTAAAAGATATGCATTACAGAATGACGCGTTAACTTACACCTTATTCATTAAGTTTTAAATGTCAAAGATACCTACAAAGTAGATTGATATACATACAAATGAATACTTATGGACTACAAAACAAAATAATAAATAATTTATTTTAAAATTCACTTCTCAAATGTTTACATCGAATTATATTGTACGGTACTAGCTATTCTAGCCTCATAGATAAAGATGAACATTAAGACTTTCTATGACATCAAAGAATGCTGGAGGAAATATAATCTCTAATTAATATAGAATAATTGGTATGTTTCCATCCAACCTCCACATATCAGTTGCACTTAGTTTTGAGGATGCCAAACTTCTAAAGAACAAACAAATTTCTGTTAGAGCTTCTCACACTTTGGTCCAACTTTAGAATTGTAATAAACATACCTATCGGATTAGTTTTCAACAAACCCCATTTTTAATAAATAATCTCTTACGACTTTCTGAAGCCTCACTCTGCGATTATCACATTGTTTACACGAACATCTTATCTTAAATTTCGAATTATTTTTCTTCAAAAATTATATAATGTCTTCAACCTCTTCCAAATATCTAACATTATAAACTCCTCTTGAATTTTACTTGTACATTTAGCTTTTATCATTAACTAAATTCACTCTACAAACATATTTAACTATTCAAAAATACAAGATAATAAAAATAAATTGATCCAGTCGAAAAGTTATTGACTGAAAAACAATCTGTAAACAGTCGGTGGACAATTTACTTAATTTAGTAAAAATTAGAAATCTTGAATAAAAAATTAAACGATTAAACACATAATACACTAACTGACATAAATTAATATATGCATTATCATACATAAATAACATAAATAAATAATTAAACAAATAAATTAAACATTATTACTTAATTAATATAACATAAATGATGATCTGGTTTGGTTAACGGTTTTGACCAAACTTCGTTCAACCCTATCTATAAACAAAATAGCAACTCTAGTATAAGACTGTATTTCAACAAAATGGATGTAAAGAGTCTTTTCAAAGAAGTAATATGAGTGTTTTAATATTTATAGAGACAATTCAAATATTCAAAATGACGTATTAAACATTTAACAATTAAAGTGTCTTGTATAAGACCGTTTTAAATTTGAATGTTGTGTAAACTAATCAGCAAGGTCTTGCGAGCGACTGTCTCATATCGAGAACAATAGCGCAATCGGCTTAATTATAGTTTTTTCCAATACGAGATCAGTAATTGATTAAGGTCATAATTCATACCTTTACGGCCCATTTAGTTAGTGGTACTAAATGGCAGTAATGGGAATGATTTATAGTGTAAAATTTCATTTAAAGTTCTATATCATTCCCATGGTAAAGAAACTTTGATCACAAAAAAGTTTTTTTGTTTACAAATTTCCATTATCACTTAATACCATCTCTTCCAATGGTAATGTATTGGAATGAGTTTTATGAAGAAAATGAGATGATTGAAGTTGGACAAGCATGGCCATCAAGGTAACCAAGAGATTTTTCAACCAAAATTACACTTATTTATCATTTTCATTACCACCGTTTATCACCACCTACCAAACGGGCCGTTAAAGTCAAAATCGATTTCCTTATAAGTTACAACTAATTATTTGGTTGATCATTTTATATATATAATTGATCCAGGTCTGAATTGATCACTTTAATGTCAAAATTAAATACTTTTAAAAATTTAATTCATTTAAGGTTATAAGCTTGTAAGTAAAAATTGATCACTTTAGTGTCAAAATTGATCACTTTTATATCAAAATTGAAATTTTTTATTGATTGCTTTTAAAAGTTATAACTTATCATTTAATTAATTGATCACTATATATATATATATATATATATATATATATATATATATATATATATATATATATATATATATATATATATATATATATATATATATATATATATATATAATTGATCACTTTAAAGATTGAATTAATCATTTTAAAGTCGAAATGGAAGACTTTAAAATAATTGATCCATTTATGATTATAAACTTGTAAGTAGAAATTTATCACTTTAATGTCAAAATTGAACATTTTAGGTCAAAATTAAACTTTTTTGTTTTAATTGATCTATTTAAGGATTACTTTAAGTTAAATTTGATTATTTTAATGCCAGAATTGATACTTTTAAGGTCACAATTTTATTTTTTATTTTTTTTTTGTAAATTTTGAAATAATTTTTATTTTTCAATTTTTGGCTTTTGGGTCCACCCATATAAACGGTTTCAATATAAGCCTGTGCTCGCAAGTTTTTGAGTAAATTTAGAGGTGTTTATTCTGGTGATCGGGTCGGTTTCGGACGGGTGTCATTCGATTCGGTTGTATTTCGGATCGGTTATATTTCGGAATGGTGTTGCGACGGGTCATACTCGGGTCGGGTCGGTTAGTCACGGTTCGGTTGAAGATCGGTTATTCGAACTATCGGGTTAGCATCAGGTCGGTGTCGGTTAAAGTTTGTGTCGAGTTTCAATCGGTCTCGGGTTGTCATCGGTTAATAATTGCTTCGGTTTTACAAGGTACAGATCGGGTTCGGGTATTTTCAAGTAGAATTCGGCTACGAATTGCGAATTACTAATTACTATTGATCGAGTCAGTATCAAATTAAGTTGTTAGTCATTTTTTAATTGATGATAAGGTTCTTTTACTTAAAGCAAAATAGTGAAAATGCAAATCAATTAGTGATCATTATTACATTGTTACTTTTACTTGTTTGACCGGAAATTAAAAGTAGTTAAATAAACATTGACCATTGATTATTAACTCTAAATATATGAAACCATGTATTTATAAAATTTATTTTATTAACATATTTATGACTTTATTAGAATAACTAATAAGAGGATTGAATATGAGTCGATCATACTTCTATATAAAAAAATTGGTTCAGGTTTACAGCAGTTCGATCTAAACTTCGTTCGGTTTTTAAGTCGGTTTTAGCCGGATCAAGATCGGTTTTGAGCATGATTCGGGTCGGATATGACTCGGGTCGGTCATTATTAGGTTCGGCTAATCTCGGTTAACGGTCATGTATCGGTTAGAAAAATCGGTTACAGCTTGGATTCAGTTTTCCCATTTTCGGTTGTCAACCGGTTCGAGTATAGCTTCGAGTCGGGTAATGTCAGTTCGATAAACCTAAAAAAGGAACAGTTACTTTCGGTTTCGGATCGGATTTTCGGGTCTGGTCACTTTTGAACAGCTCTAAGTAAACTAATACACAAATTCTTGTTAGAGACAGTCTCTTTGAGAGACAATCTCTAATTTGGCTAACCCATTATATATTTTTTAAAATATTGTAAGTAGGCATAAAGAATGATGTAAGTAAACATTTAAGATATTAAAAGTAGGCATTAAGGATACGGTAAGTAAGCATTAAAGATAATGCAAGCAGGCGTTAAGAATACCGTAAACTAGCATTAATCTTTAATGGGTTGAGCTTGAGATACATCTCTCAGAAAGACGATCTCTCAAGAGACTAGCTGAAACTAATATATAGAGGATGATATTATAGGCTGGAATGAGAAGAAGGCCTTTCACCATTTTGGAAGGGCCAATGGGTCAGTAGGATAAATACTCTCATACAAAATCTATAAAGACTACTAATGAAGAAACGAGACTGACACATGTCAGACTCTCATTCAATATTTTCCCGCTCAATTATGTTGACGTGCAGCTTATTATTTTTTTCTAATATGATTCCTATATTATTTCGAAACTTAAATGTGACTCAAATGTTAATCAATAACATTTTTCAATATGATTTCCAATATTTTTTTCAAAATAAAAGAAAATAATATTTTAATGTAACAAAATTATTTTCCAAATTTGTTTAATAGGTGTAGAATAATATTGTTTCTAAATTTATTGACCAGTGTAAATTTTTGAATAATATTGTGAAATTTATAAATACTAAACTTAGCCTTTTCACACCTTTATACATACTAACTCAACTTTACTCCTATAAAAATTTAAAAAACACTATACTTTTTTACTTCACATGTGGTCCCATTTGACCACCTAAAAAATAGTGAAAAGACAAATTTAAAAAACACTATACTTTAGTGCATAATTTTATGATTATGTTTTATATATTAATATATTAATAATATGAATCTCAATTTAATAGTAATACTTCTACACTTTTTAAAACAAATCGATTTGTAGTTTAAATATACTTAAGAAATTAAAAGTCATATAATAACTTAATTACACATATAAGATTACTAATTTTGTATTCAAATGATTCATAAACCGTGCTTGGCACGGGAATCTATCTAGTAAAATACTATCTCCGAAACTTTAAGTGACTACTTTAAATTATAATTTAGCTCATTAAGATTGTAAGTATACATTAAATCATTTTAATAAAGAGATAATCTTACGGTTTCACCATTTCATTTGAAAATTTGTAAAAATATAATGTTGGTTATATTTTCTATTAATTCGCCAACGGTTTTTGTATTAAAGTCTTAACAAAAATGAGCTAGAGTTTTAGTATTAACCCTTTCGTATTAAATGTATGGTAATGAACAGGAAAATAAAATTTTGTTTGATTTGCTTTAAATGCTACTCTTGTACTTGTCTCTAACATTTACCATAGTTGCTTTTTTATTGTTTCTCAATTGGTCTTAACTTTTATTTTACTCTTAATCTATAAATCAAAACATATTAAGTAGGATTTTATTTAATTCACCACTCATGTTATGTGTTAGGATGTTTTGAGATCTAACCAAACGTTTAGCATAAATTACTGTATGAAAAAGTCTCACCGAGCAACACACTTTATATATGTATTAAATAATTAATCTCATACATATTATAAAAATATAAACTTTTTATTTAAAGTCATAAAAATATAAACTTTTTATTTAAAGTCATCTTCTCGAAGGACGGTCTCTCACTCGAAATTTTGAATACTCTAAAATAGCTTTAAAAACATTGTTGCTACATGTATTGTTAGTGTAAGATACTTCAATCTCTACTTAGGTATCGATTCGTGTTGAATCCTTCGATTCCTACGTACTTTCGACAACATATACTTCTTTCATTCTGAAATACTCGCTACATAGTGATTGATGCTATTCATCGCACAAGCTTAATTTACATATCACGTCTAATGTGTAAAAAAAATATAGTCAATTAGAATCTTATTTGAATTGTCTAATCGTATACTTTCATAATATCAACTTTTTATAATTTTTTAATGTGTATAGTTCAATACATTAAAATAACATATTGAATTGCATAAAAAGTTAAATGTAACAAATATAGTAAAATCGGAGAAAGTAAAAGGGTTAGTAACTTAGCTGAATCATTCATTCTTATGTTAAAGGCTCTATTAAAAGCTTTCAATTTGTATCACTGGAAAAAAATCTATAGTTCATTCACCTCTGTAAAATGTTATATATCATACATCCAATTTGCATTTGGTACAAGTCTAAAATGAATTTAGTCTACAATTTAATGTGAACCCTTCCTTAATCATCCATTCACAAGTCTACACTTTTCAATCTCCGATTCACTTAATTATATTCTCTAACTCACCCTCCTTAAATTCAAAGTTAGTGCACACTATTTAGTGCACAAAAACCATACAGGACCAATTCAAAAATGCAATGTTGCACGGAATAAGCTTCAAAAGGGTGTTCACTCGCAACTCCCGGTCATTCATCCATGAAAAATTTTGGCGTAAAGAGGAAGAAAAAAAGCTAAAAACATAAAATGTATCTCAGTCAAAATGTGTTGTTTGTAAATGGTATTGAAAGAGATATAGAAAGTGATAGCGAGAAATGGTGAAGGAGGATTGGGTGATATCGGAAAATGAAAAAATAGAAAATTTAGCAGAATGACCTGAAATGAAAAATGCCGCAAAATAGATGAAGCCAATAGAGTATATGGTTAGAATAGTTGGTGTGAGCAGGATCAATGATCTACCTATAGGGATACACAATGTGTTCAAATAACTTGTAATATTCACTCCAAGATTTCCTTTGGCCACAAACTCTTCCAAGTAGCAATCTCATCACTCTTATAAAGCTTTCTAATACCTCCATAAAATCCATCACTCTCATTTCCTTCCTCTCTGTGATCCTTCCTATTAATGATTGTCCTCCGCCACCGCGAACCAGTTTTGTACTGATTAAACTCGAGCACAACACTGTCTGATATTGATCAAAGAAAATTGTTAGTTAACTAAATCAAGTATGATAGACCTGAACTTTACACAAGTATTGTTGGAAAGCATGGAGAAGCAAAATCACCAGATAGGATTAAGGTTTTGATATTATTGTTACGTGAAAATGTGTTCTAGACTATAGTCAACACACGCATATGTTATAGAACGGCTCCAAATCAAGGATGGTAAGGGCAAGGTTTCAAAGACTTGGCTATACTACTTAGTCATAGTCATAGTCAACAACTCAGTATTCCGCACAAGACAGGATCTGAAAGGAAGAAGATAGCGAACATATCATATCCGTGCCCCTCCAAAAAAAAATCACGGAAAAAGGCACCCACTACTAAATATATCCAAAAAATCATGCTCATAGGGCCTCTTGGAGTATAGACCATATATATATTATGAAAGAAATTCAGGTGAAATTTTAAAATTAAGGTGTGATTGAAATGGTCCAAATACTCCCAAGTCTACAACTAAGGGTCCAATGAAAATGAATGGTTGTGGAAAGAAGTGCAAGGAGATAAAAAACAAAACAATACAAAACAAAATAAAAGGAGGCAAATGAGTCATAAGTATTAATCAACATGCAACAAACCCACGTCAAAGGATTATTGTTGTGAAATCAACTTAACTAAAAGTTTAAGCTAATGATCGTAAATCCAGATTATATTATATATCAATTACGAGTTGGATATTATTATGTCATTAAAATTTTCTATCAATAATACTTAATGTCGGACCTATGTTATACTTTAGAGTTGTGCAACAGGATGAGATTATGCTAGAGCTAATGAATCACACTCCTAAAGCCATTAATTCGTCATTTGCTGATAATGACCTTAAAATAGCTCAAAATCGAGAACAGCTTCGCTTTTTTATGATTCGTGATTCGCATGAAAATTAGTAAATAATGTGACAGATGTCTAGACTATAAAAATAACTCCATAAAAGAAGTTCAAGCAAAGTTTTGAAGTTGAGATGTGATAGAATGGTCCAAACACACCAACCATGAAAACTTGAAAGAAATTGTGGTAAAAGAATAGCAAAGGAAATAAAAACAAAGGAGACAAATGGGTCATATTGCAAGTTGATTAGAAATCATTATACAGCCACTGCTGTCAAAGTTAAAGAAAAATGAGATTAGCCATAATTACCCAAAGTGGGGATTTGAAGCACAACCAAACAGAACCTTAAGGAAGAGGACAGAAGTTACTTTCAGTCTGTCTGTCCTTAAATAATCTATTTGCAACAAGAGGTGAACCAATGTTGGAGAAAATTAGGACACTTGGACAAGGATATGTCATTGGGACCAATGACTTACATAGCAAAATGACCCATTTACTTGATGATCCATTTGAAAATTAACTAATGTTTTGATGGTGCAACTCATTGCATTTAACACCACTACTCCTTAAATATAGCATCTCCTACTATTCACCACACGCACTCCAACTACAAGATTTTATTATGGGTTTAACAAAAATGGAATCATTTTTTTATTTATTTTATGCAAGTTTTTTTCTTTAAAATTAGTTAGGTTTTTATCAGGTAAAGCTACAGAACTTCACAGATGATGTTTATTAACAGAAGAGTGAATCGAAAACAACTTTTTTGTTATAATTTAAGATTACGTATAATTAACCCCAAATCCCATCTAAATGAGAGTCGGATTAGCGTGATGGAAGTTGTACTATGTCATGGAACTCAAATACATGTTTATATCTTAAACTCGACTAGTTTGATAATTTTGTTTCATAATGATTTATTCATTTAGAACATTTTATATGACACGAGTATTCAAATTAAAAACAAGTCTTGTATGAAACGAACTTAATAGTTAACATATTTTTCTATTTGATTACTTTATGGTTATGAGTGATCAATTTAAAATTGCAGGTGAAGACTTTAAGGTTATAAGTTATCACATTAATAGTAAATATATATTAGACGAACCAATAGAAATGGTCTCATTGTGAGACCGTCTCATTTGAGGAGAATTTGTGAAATTACAAAATTAGTTGAAAATTGAAATAAAGGAATACACAAATTCTTGTGAGAAACGATTTCTTTGAGAGACCATCCTTGATTGGGTCGGTCTATAAAGAAAAATGTAGAATAACACTAGGTATTAAGCTTTAATGAACTGGGTCTGATAAACATCTCTCAAAAAGACGATCTCTCAGGAGACTGAGAGACCGTCTGAAAGGAATAAGTTAGTTAATAGATAGTAGATACCCCATAAAAAACTCACCCTCAAATTGGACTAAAAAGTTGGATGCTTCATGAAATGCTTGCAAGTAAGAGAAAGGCCATACATTTGTTGAGGTTGGAAAAAGGAAAAGAGGGGTGAAATCTCATGCAGATATTCAAAGTTTCACGTTTGTTGCAGTAAGCTTAAAGTAGAGATTCACTCACCGTTGCTAAGACATCGGCAATAATTCTCATTCCCATCACATGACTCCAAGTGGCCAACCACACCATACCACCATCCTGCCATTTATATGCCCAATATTCTGTTTAGCTTTTTAGGGAACACAACTTGTAATTAAAAATTCATAAACCATTTTATCAATGCAAAAAGGCTTAAAATAAGCCCATATAGATGGGTATCAATTGATGATGCTATCAAAGTAATTGAATGTTATGGAGAATTTTTACACTAAACATGCATCATCAACAATTAGCGATAAAGATGGTGACAATAGTTTTTTGTCGCCATCTGGATCGTTTAAAAAGGTGATGATATAGAGCTTTTTATTGTCATTTTTGTCGATAATATGTTTGACGACAAGAATAATGACAAAAATCTCTAGTCGTCATTTTCTTTTTATTTTGTAGTGACTGGTTATTAATATGAATTTGAAAACAGAAAATGGACCTAAATTATATTCTTTTATCAATATCCACTATCCAATAAGAAAGGGCATAATCCTCCTATGGATTTAACATAACATTATTCAATATTAATGATCAAAAAGAGTTTAGCATCTCTCATATTGATAGAATCAATCACCAATAAAAATTTATAAACCCAATACATCAGCCACATACAAATACTCACTAAAATAAAATAACGTGTATTGTTTATATATGTAAAGTTGCACGAAATAACTCTTTGTTAGTGATAACAAAGTCCATATAAAACTTTTGCTCATAATTGAGAGTCATTAGTCTATGAACGTAGGATCATAAAAAAGTAAACCAATTTTTTTTTATTTTTATAAAAATACCACCCTTTTACGAAAGGGAAGGTTTCTACAAGGCAACTACCATATAGAAGTACTAATTAGAATTGCAAACCTATTTATTATTTACAACCATTCAAGAAAGATCTAAGATACCACCAAGTCAAACCAAACTGTATCTAAATCCAGCTGCACAAATTTAACAAATATTGATCACACGGCTACAATAATAACAAAATAAATGAACTATTCTTCTGACGGAACTAGACGACCTCAAAATAAAAAGTTCATATGCTACTAATCTGTATTATTAGACTATTTAACAAAAAGTCTATATGCTACTAATTTGTATTATTGGGCTATTTAACCCACGTAAAAAATATAAGAATTTGTAAAAATAAAAATGGTTTGTGAAACATACCATAGGGAAATTGTTGATTTCTTCTCCATTGAATCTCAATGTGATCTCCAGGGAGTAGATCATTCAAGCAATCAGAGGGATGAAGATGATGCGGGGGAGTATCTATTGGAGCTGCCCTTAGCCTTTCCCATTCAATACCATCCTCCATTGCAACTGCCCTTCTTCCATGAGGAGGATACCTATAATAATACTTTTTTATAAAATATATTTTATTCTTCTATTATTTGTGTACAAATACTAATCCATTATGTATGTAACACACATAATATCATATATTCATAACACAATGATGTAATGAAGTCATACACTTGTGTCAAACTCGACTATTTTTAAAATGTTTTTATTTTTCGCTTAAAGTTTGTATATGGATACTCGACATAAAATTTGAGAAAAAGTTAGATTTAAAAATTTCAAAATTGGTAGTGTGCTTTTTACCTTGCTTGGAAGGTGTCTGTTTGGGGATCATAGCTAAGCTCAGCATCATAGCAAGATAACGTAAAACCAACATGACCATTCTGCAAGAAAATATTGATAAATGTTAGGCGGTGAAGATTCGTTACATAGTCACTCAGTGAGCCTATTCGTGTGCAAACATCCACGTGTCACCTGAGGCTCGGGCCCACAAACCCATGACGGGTTCTGAGTGTTGACATACATCAAATCGGTTTCCTCTCTTCCAAACCTATATGATATCTGATATCAGGAGGATTATCACCCAGCATTATATATAATTCCACGTTTTATTTTTTAGTGATGTGAAATCTTCAACATACGATTGAATTTTTCCAACCATAAACAACCCAATCATGTTTGAATTACCAAAAAACAGGACAAGAAAACAAAATTTCACTCAATGAAAACAATTATTGACCACAAATTAAAGAATAAGTGATTGTAATCTATACCTCACGGTTGTAAACTTGAGCAGGGAAGGAAAATTTGCCAGTTTCAAGAGCTAAATACCAAGACATAAGAGAATCATCAAGGAAGGGAGAATTTGAATCCTTATTGTTACCCTTTTTATCAGATTTTGATGCAAGACATGTAAATGGCCAAATAGAGGGAAAAAAATTGATAAATCCATTTGAATTTTTTACTGTAAAAGAACTTGAATTGTTCTTAGAGGCAATAAACCATTGCCATTCTCTATAAGCTGCAGGACTCAGAATTTTACCCCATTTTCTGTTCATGTGTGTTTCCCAAAAGTAATCACTGATGCATCTTTCTCTCAGTGAGCTACAAACAGCTGCCATACTACACAACCCAGATGGGGAAAGCTTTTCTAGAATGCAATCTAATGCTAATTCTGGCAAATCTAGGACTGTTAATTGGTTATTTTCATGGGAGTTTTCAAATTTGGAAATAGAAATTACTTGTTTTAATGACATTATTAATGGGAAATTGTAAAAACCACTAAAAATCCTCTTTTTTAAAATGGGTTTAAAGGAGAAAGACAATTCTTTCCAGAAGTAAAGAGGTAAGAGTCTCACATCACTAGCCCATGGTGGAAGTGGTTTTAAAGAGAGGGAGTTTAAGAAGAAGAAGAAGGAGAGGCTTGTTACTAAGAAGAAAAACATTTGGAGATTTATATAAATGATGGGTTTAATCTTAATCTAATTCAAGGAAATAAATAAGAAAAGGGTTTCCTATAAGAGAGTAGACAATAGTGGAGAAGCAATTATAAGCAAAGAAAGAAGGTGAGGAAAGGTCTTGCTCTTTTTCTTCCTCAATGAAGAACTCAACCTCAACCTCAACCTCAACCTCAACCTCAACCTCCCACTTTTGTGAGGAAAAAAATTAAAGTATATGGGTTGAATTGGGGAGAGGATCTTCAAGTCTCACCCTTACAACTTACAAGATATGGATTTTTATTGGTTTAATAGTGCCAAGTGCTGCCAACCAAAACCCAAAGGTGGGTCCCAACAACAATTTAGTCCAATGAAAATAAATGGTGTGTTAATAATTATTCTTCATGTACTAAATAAAATATTAACAAAAATTATTATGAGAGACGATCTATTTAAAAGATCATCTCTAATTAGATAAGCTCATAAAAGAAAATATAAAGTAATAGTAGAAATTAAGCTTTAATGGACTGCACCTAAAAGAGATCTTTCAGAGAGACGGTTTCTCAGGAGACAGGTTAAAATACTAAAGGGTGTGTTTGGCTGTTAATTGGAGTTGTTGGTTAAAATTATTGTTTAATTTAATCAGCTGGAAGTATTGTTGATAAGATAATTGTTTAATCTAGTTATTAAAGAGGCTTTAGGTAAAAATTAATTATTGGTTGTTGGCTGCTTATTTGAGAAATAATAAGCAAAAATCCAAAAGTCAAAAACAAATGATAGAACAACTATAAGCAGCTTTTGATTTTAACTTAAAACCTAATTTTTAAGCTTGTTTAAAAATTATTTATCAAAAACTTTTTTAACTATTTAATCAACTAAAAAAACCAAGAGTTAAAATAAAGCAACCGCAAAGCCAAGGAAAAAATTATTTCTCGGATAAAACGGAAAATCATTTAATCCAAATTAATTGTCTAGTTTCTAAAAGGGCCATTTTCTCATACATAAAATAAATATTTGAACATAAATATTTCACCTTTTGACAACCTGTTTTAGAAATTCCATCATTAAGTAGTTTTTTTTTAAATCTAACCTTATAATCGTATTTACTTATAAAGCATTGAAAACTTGTTACCTACACAATAATTCACCTTATGATTATTTTTAAAAAGTTATAATACAAACATGAACTATCCGAAAAAAAAACCAAAAAAAAACCTTTAAATAAATTTAAAACAGCTAAAAAAAATCTTTTTAAAAAGTGAAAGTCCCTCAAACAAGCCACCACCCTATCACCACCATACCTGAACTATGGTAACCACTAGGGACGGCAAGGATAAAATTACATGAACTTCGCACCGCATCTTAGGTATGGCTTTGATTTTAGTGGGTAGTGGGAGATATGATTATGAAAATTCCTACCTATCATGAGTATTAGGTAAGTTGTGGGTATAAAGTTTTACCTGCCTTACATCCACCCGTCCCACCTCATATCCGTCCAGCCTATATTTACAATGTACTAATTTATATCAAATTTGTATATTTGTATTAAAAACTATTGACAAAAAATTAAGAATAGTAATTTTATTTCATTACATTGTATGATTTAAACAAAACTAGATGTATAGTTATTTTTGTAAGAATTTATAAATAATTTAATGTGGACTTAAAGTGAATGTAAGGTGGGTATAAGATGAATAATACCATGATGAGTATACTCCGTTGGCCATAGTGGTTAGAGATGAATTGAAATGCATACCCAAGTGGAGCAAACGTGGGTATGAAATTAAGAACATTAACAATTGAAAACGATTAAAGTTGTGCATTGGGGGATGTGAAAAGTCAAATGGTGCAAAATTTAAATAACGGAGGTAGTATCTTTTTCGGTTCATATGTGGAAAAATAGGCAAATGCTTGTTTCGACTGAATTTTCGAAAGAGTTAACCCATTAGGGTAATCGCTATTTTTTGAAAAAATATCATTATGATAGGTAAAAATGACGTTACAGTGTTAAAACACAAGAGTACTGTTGGTAATTAGGAAAGACAAGAGTGATTGGGGATGGTCAACAAAAGTCTAAGATAATTTGTAATGGTCAAATTTTAACCGGTTTGATTGCATTTTCCCACTAGCATTCATTACCTTTTATCTTTCTCTTCAAATTTTTTTCTTTCTTTTTTTCGTCTTCTTTTTTTATTGTTCTTTCATTTGCTCATATTTACCTCAACATCTTCCTTTACGGTTCCTTTCAACTCAAAAAAAAAAACTATTTATCAGAGTCTATGAAGATGGTTTTACACATCTCACCATGATATACAACTCCATTTTCAAATGTCCTAACATACCAAAACTTCAATGTAATTAAATTACAAAACTTAGCCTAGAAACCTACCAAAATTAAAATTAAAACAATTTTGGGTCAGAAAGATTCACCATTAAAGAAAACATCATCACCATCATCCTACCCAATGTATTCCGCTCATAGAAAAACTATGGACAGGGTCTGAGGAGAGAAGGACGACGGCAACTCATACCCATAAAGGAGAGTTCGGCCAAAGAAGTTCCTTGGCTCGAGAAAGATAAAAGAGACCATTAAAGAAAACAATTAAAACAAATTTAAATTTAAACCCTTGCAAACGAATTTGTGAAAAAATAAGGGGAAAAAGAATGAATTATTACATTCGCGTTGTTGAAGCTTTTAGTGATTTGAATAAGGCACCAAAGAGGGTGAGTGAGAGTAAAAGTCTTAATTACTTAATTGTTTAGAAAACAAAAATATTTTAATATAATAAAGTGATTGCATTAACAGGTTATAGGTAAAAGGGGATCCTGGTGAAAAAATGAGATTAAATTTTGTATTATTTAAAATTAGTCGAAAGTTTGTATTATTATAGAAAAATCGGTAGAAATTCGTATTATTCACAGTAACTTTATTTTTTAATTGTTTAAACGACACCTAGGAAGTACTAAACGTGAGGGAAAATCAGAAAATAGATGTCCAGATGCAGAGCATTTATCTTGACAAAAAAAGTGTGAATTTCAATGCAACAAGAAACATATCTTTTGAAGAACATCAAATCCAAAAAATAAAGTGGCGAAAACAAAAACTCAGATTTGGGTTGCTGAAAATGCTTGCCAAATTAGGTGCACCCAAGACCTAACTTGTATAATAAAATAATTAATAACTAAACAATTTGATGAAGGGTAAAATTTGAAGAAATGGAAAATATCAGGAAGATTGGAATTAGAATGTGGAATAAAATCAAAGTTACACTTGAAGCTTGCATGTGAGAATGGGTTCTTATTAAATTAAAGAGAAATTCAACAAATTAGTTTCGAACTTTGATGAAATGCGAGTGGTAATACTTTTGTAAGATTATTTCATATGATAGCATTTAACTGTCATAGTATTTTCCGTTAAATTCATGTCAATTTTTATTTAATTCACCATCACTAGTAAAAAATGTCTCATTTGTAACTTATATTTATATCTTTGGTTGAAATAAAAGATACAAATAAAGCTATTTGTATGTTGTATTCTAACTACAAATAAAGTATTATTTATATCGTTTGTCAAAACAAACAATACAATTAATTAATGTGTATATGTATTGCTTGTGTACAAAACAATACAAATAAGTTTTATTTGTATCTTTTGTAAGATAAACGGTAAAAAAAAACTTATTTGTATCGTTTGTCTCAAAAATGATACAAAAAATGTCCTGTCTAGTAGAGCTGTTCAAAAGTGACGCGACCCGAAAACCAGAACAGAAACCGAAAAGTAAACCGACCTGAAAATGTGTTCCTTTTTTTAGATTTATCGAACCGACAGTACCCCAAACCGGTTGTCAACCAAAAATGTGAAAGTTGAACCCCAGTTGTAACCGATTTTTGTAACCGACACATAACCGTTAATCGAGATTACCCAAACCTAATGATGACCTACCGAGTCATATCTGACCCGAATCATGCTCGAAACCGAACTCGATCTGGCTAAAATCGACTTAATCCGAACGAATTTTAGATCGAACTGCTGTAAACTTGAACCAATTGTTAACATAGAAGTATGATAAACTCATATTCAATCATCTCATTAATTAATCTAATAAAGTGATGGATATTTTTATAAATTAAAAATTTTATAAATACACGGTTTCATATATTTAGAGTTAATAATCAATGGTCAATTTATTTAACTACTTTTAATCGAATTAGATGAAAATTGATAGAACTTTATAATTTTAATTTCCGGTCAAATAAGTAAAAGTAACAAAGTAACAATGATCACTAATTGATTTGCATTTTAACAATTTTGCTTTAAGTAAAAGGAGTATTATCATCAATTAAAAAATGACTAACAACTTAATCTGATATTGACTCGATCAATAGTAATTAGTAATACGTAGCCAAATTCTATTTAAAAAAACCCAAACCCGATTTGTACCGCTAAAATCGAACCAATTATTAACCGATGACAACCTTAGACTGATTGACACTCAACACGAACTTCAACCGACACCGAACTGATGCTAACCCGATAGCTCGAATAACCGATCTTCAACTGTACCGTGACTAACCGACCCGACCCGAGTATGACTCGTCGTAACACGTAGCCGAAAAATAATTGATCCAAAATACAACCAAACTAAATGACACTTATCCGAAACCGTCCGATCATCTAAATTTAGGTGTTTTTCATTATTCAAACACGCGCGACAATTAAAACTTTCCTTATAATTGTTGATGCCTTCTCAAATTTCTTCTCAATTTACTGTCATTCATTTTGCGCGCATTTTTTTTTGGCCATAATTCTATTTTCTTTTTTTAAATGTCATCTACCAACTTATTTTCTATCTTCCTCTTAACCGCCCATTTCTATCATCCACCAGTTTATCACATCCTCCAACTCAAATGGGTGCATTCTCAGTGACGGTGAGGGTACAAACTTAGTTTCTCTCTTCTTAATGTTCAATTCCACCATTGATGCGTTCTCATCAAAACTTCAATTTATTGCTGCTGCTACGTGAATTTTGCAGCTTAATTTGTACTTATTGTTGCTGTCTGCTACGCTTTCATCGTGGTTTTCTCCTTAAAAGTTTAATTCCTCCATTGACGCCCAATACAGTGCCCTAATTTTAAAGGTATATCCTTTCTCATAACTATAATTTCTTTTGATTGGTTTGTTCTAATTGGCAATTATTCGGATTTCTTGTTTTTAGTTGTTTATAAAATTGCAATTCTAGAGTTTGTTTGGGTTTTCAACCTAATTTAGTTGTGGTTGAAGATGGTAAATGAAAACGACGATGTATTAGAGTTCGAACAACGTGTTTCAAACTCCAATATTGCCAAGATCGAGTGTGTTTCTGTGACAAACAAATTACGCTATCAATAGTATCGATGTTTGTAGGAGAAAATAAAGCAATAAAACGACACAAAGATTTAACGAGGTTCACCCAAATAAGGCTACGTCCTCCGGTGTGTAGTATCTCTTAATTATCAAAGGAGTTCAAAGAACTCTCAAATATGGAGATAGAGAATTACAATAGAGAAGAGATATAGGCTAGCGTTTGGCTTGGGGTGTATTTTGTGGATGATTTCACCAATTACAATGTGAATGAGAGCTCTCTATTTATAGGAGAGATCACACTAAGTAATATTAAATACATTAAAGCTATGATTAAGTGATAATGAAACATCCCTAAGTATATGAAGAGTCAAAATCAGCATTCTAGGAGCTTCAGAGACATCGCTCGATCAAAGCAGGGGCTCGCTCGGTCGAGCGGGATACAGGAAGTGTCTGTCTGCATTCTGCCTGCTCGCTCGACCCATCCTGAAGCTCGCTCGGTCGAGCGAGCTGGTCGAGCGGCCCTTCAGAAGGCTTCTGTCAGTAGTTGCTCGACCTTACATTGTAGAGCATCTTGAACTAAACCTTTGCACTTCTTCATTAAGTCCCATAACTCCCTTGATTAACTCATACTTCATTACCTCATTAATCCATACTTTAATTATCATCATAAACCACAATAATCAACTTAATACACCCACATTAACACATTCATGGGATTCCATCCCAAAGGTCACACATGAATGCACCTCATCAAATGTGCACTCAAGTCACACTAATCACAACAGTAAAAATGACGAATGTTTTGAGTTTTTTTTTTTTATTTTCATATTTCAGTAGATGTTTAAGTCTGTTTGCTGTTTCTATCAATTGAAATTCATGTTTCTTGTATCGATACTTGGTTAAGGTCTCATGAGAATTGCGCTCTTTGTCGTGCCTCTATTGTGAACGAGAATTGCCTGTTTTAGGGGGGGGGGGGGGGGGGGGGGGATCATTTAGGGGAATTGCCTGTTAGAGGATGTGAAGATAGCTTAGATTCTGAAGAAGAATTATGAGCTTCGTATATTTAGTGATTTGGTTAAGATTCATCGATTTTGAGGGTTGGAGGAAGGCTTAGAGTCGGTTCAAAGGTCTGTTTCATTTGATGCTGTTGCAGTTTCAGCAATTTGTGGTGCTGAAGTTGGTTCTAGAGATGGGAGTTCCTCAAGTGACGGGTGTTCTAGGGTGGTTTTGATGGAGAAGAATGTTGATTTAGAAGAAGGGTTAGTAAAAGGGGATCAATTTTATTGATCAAGAGTTCTTCCATTGGACGTTCATTGCAAAAACTTTCAGTTCCTATGAAAATATCATTGCCTGCAAGTAGCAAGTTCTTTTCTTTGCGAAGAACAAAAAGCCTAATCTCAATTTTTCCTTTGTAAATACAGATCTTGGATTGGTTTTCTTGCTAATAGTATGGCATTATTTCATCATAGTCTATTTGTAAATAGTAATGTTGCGACACATTGGTGGATGGTTCAATTCAGTACGTACTCATAGGAATGCATTGATTCTCAATCCCATCGGTTAGTTACATGTTACAGATTGCTGCTCTATTGCATAATTCCATTGGACCATATACATGTAATGCTAAAATAAATGTAATATGATAGATTTGTATGACAGTCCAATCCGCTTCTATATGCTGTTGAGTGCCTCTACAGCTCACTGCACTCAATAAGGTATAAGAATTTTTCATGGCATTAAGGCCTTCAGCTGAAGTTTGTCGATATTACCATTGATATTATGCATTATTCTATTATTATTAAGTATTCATATTTCTTCATTGACTTGTTTTGATTTAGCTTCTTTACATGGTTTAGGTTTATACTTGGTTAAGCAATCATTGGGCAGGTTACATATCCAAATATGATGGAACTTTTTGAGAGCCTAGGCATTGAAATGGAGATTGGGAAAATCGAACTGGTCTAAGTGGCTTGGTTGCACAAAAAAGCAATGCAATTAATCCTTACTTTTGGAAGATGATCCAAGAGATGCTCAAGTTCAAAACTGAAGTCATTATGTTAGACTTTTTGATTCTTACCTTTTCATTCTATGTTTTAACTCCTATATGTTGGGTATTATTCCTTTTTATACCTAAAGAACCTTTTAAAACTGAAGTCATTATGTAAGACTTAATTGAAATAATCAAGTTCGATGAATTTAAATATTGTTGAGTTGAATGTTTTAATCGTTTTCTACAGGTTGAAATAGCCAAATCTACGAGAAAGGTGGTGCTGCTCTCTTAGTGTTCTGACAGTTGAGAAATTTTTTCAAGTAATGACATCATTTTCAATTCAATCTCCAGGTTTTCTTCTGCTTATTTTGCATCTCTATAGCATAATATCTGAAATTTTACTATGTTTATTGGAGATATGTTTGTCTACTGTCAGGATTGTGCATCATTCTAAGAAGAAATCAGGTAGGGCAAACTTGTACTTGAGAATTTGGTTTTGATATTGTCTACATTTGCCATCGTTTTTGCCTTATCAAACCTCATAATGCTTCATTTCTTATTAGACTTGTATGTTGTATGCTTCAAATCTTTAGTGGTCAATTTTAATCTTTGATGTTAAAAAAAAGGCGGAATGACATTTCAAAGATCCATGAGGAATGAAATTTTGATCATCATTTTTTCCTTAGGTTTTACAAATTGTAATGCTGTTGACAATATAAAATATACTCAAATTTGATCATCATTTTTTTTTCATTTTTTTTGGCAATCTGTTCTGAATTTTTGAAAGAGTGCACACTAGTTGAAAAATGTACATTTGTATCCCTGGAAATCACATAATGGAGGTATCAGCTTGCTTCTCTCTATTACTAATCCAATAAATACTGCTAATTACTATGTGTTGATTATGTTCTGATTTTGGTCCCTAATAAAATATTTTGTGGACGTTTAACTGAGTTGATCTAAACCATCAAACCCTGCGAATTAAGTAGATGCAATTGCTTGAAGATTTTTCCTACTGAATTGATCTAACCCATCAAACCCTGTACTAAACATGCTCAACTACGCTACACCTAATCATTTACTGATCCTCTAGAATCTCAGCCTGACTTGTACTCAAGTACTAATCTGATCTAGATGATCAGACCCGTGTATGCACAACTGATCTGGTGTAAAACCCATCAGACATGACCTTCTTTTAAACTTACCTACATAACCGCACTCTCTAGCACTAGTTGTACCTTTGATGACTGGCATTGAAGAGATTATTTATGATTATTCTGTCAGAATTTTTATCGCTTGATGATTTTTGTAGCTATATATTAATGATCTTTTTGAGGCTAATGTGAGCTTTTATGCAATATTATATTTTTGTTCTGGAGTATTCTACATGAACTTATCTAGTCGTGTACAATTTCAGGTTGTAAGGCACATATGACATCTTGCAAAACATCCTAGAAGAAAAATTCAGGGTTTTGTTGCTGCTAATTTGATTGAAACTTGGAAAAACATTATAATTGCGGGAACAGTACAGAAGAAACTTGTTCAATTTAAGAAAGTCGAGCGTGTAAATGTTCGACTTATCTAGGATAGTTGATCAATACTGTAGATCTTAGTTGGCTTTGGTCTTTATTTAGCTGGTGCTGCAGTTGTTTTGTGCTCCTGTTGATTCCGGGTGGTCTTAGTTGCGGTGTAGTGTTAGTGTTTGTGATTGGTTTGTGCAATTTTTCTTGTTATCCTTTTGCCAAGAGTTGTATAGCTTTATAAAAGATATACTTTTGTTAATCTATTATATTTAATAAAATTAGAAATTTTTGTTTATTCTACTTAGTTTTATTTATTATTTATTATTTAATCTATATCATTAAAAATAATATTAACAAATTTATTATTTGTATAGTTACTATTATTGAAAAAAATACTATTTGAATTGTTTGTTTCAAACAAACGATACAAATCCATTATTTGTATCGTTTGTTTCAAACAAAAGATACGAATAACTATTATTTGTACCTTTTTTTTGAAACAAACGATACAAATATATTTGTATCGTTTGTTTGAATAAAAAATACAAATAACTGTTATTTGTATTTTTGGTTTTCAAATGATACAAATAATGTGTTATTTGTAACCCTCTTATTAGTAACTCTCAATATGAAATACAAATAAGCTTAAAAACAAGATACAAATAAGGATTTTTTTTTACTAGTGCATTTTGATGTTTTTACCTTTATTATGTGTTAGTTGTTCTCTTTATAATTTGTCCTAAATCATTTTTATGCTCTTAAATACGCTCTTAAATGTTGTAACAGTTTTATTTTCATAATACTTAATTCACCTTTTTGTCATTTAATGAAAACAAAATTATTATAACATTTTAGAGCGTTGATTAATTAAACGGTGAATTAAACGTCAAAATGGTGAATTAAACATTTGAGAGCATAAAAATGTTTTAGGGCAAATTATAAAGACAACAACCAACACTTAATAAGAGTAAAAACATCGAAAAGGTGTACTAAAAGGAAATTGACAAGAATTTAACGGAAAATGCTATGGCAGTTAGATAGTACATAAACTGGATGCTACCATGTAGAAAAATCATACAAAAGTATTATCACTCGTGTTTCATTAAAGACGATGCTACCATGTGCAATTTTCCTAAATTAAACCATATATCACTATCTCTTAAATTTTTCTCCATACAAAATATTGAAAATTGTATGTAATATACTAATATTCACAAAGGAAAAACAAAATGGGTCTGGTCTGTTTCACCTTATTTTCAACATGATCCTCGCAAAAATAGAAAATTTGAAATGTATAAGTGAAAAAATCCAAAAAATGAATCAAATAATCCAAGTTTCAAAAATATTCCAAAAATAAGCGTGAAAATTCCAAACCTGATGTTTGGAGCTGTTCGCAGTTAGTAACTACGAACAGGCAAATAGGACAACATAGCTGTTCGCAGTTAGTAACTGCGAACAACTTTTTTGTCCTATTTGCCTGTTCGCAGTTACTAACTGTGAACAGCTATGCTGCACAAATACGCAGATCAGTTTCCTTTTTTCCCATTTTTCCCATTTCTCAAAACCCTAAGTCTTCACTCGACATTCTCCTCTAAAACCATAGATTCAATCCATCATTCTTGCATTCCTCTTTCAATTTGGCACTTCAAAATTAGTCTAGGATACTCTAGCTTGCTCAAAGGTATACTTGTTTGTGTTCTTTTTAGTGTATATGTAGTTTTTTAGGGTTATAATCAAATTTGTTTATTTTTTCAAATGTAGGTTACTAGTTGTTAAATCAAGACTCTTCTTAATTATCCATAACTATTCAAGGTAATTTTTAATTGTTTTTATAGCTTTATGTTGTTTTTTGAAGTAATGTTGTTGAATTAGTTGAATTAATTGTTGATAATATTATTAGAAATGTTGATGTTGATGTTGGTATTAGAAATATTATTTATGAACTTATGAATTGATTTATTATTTGGATTTTATGTGTATTATATATGCATGAACTTAGTTACATTATGGACTTTAATAATTTTTAGACCAAAAAAGATTATAATCAAATGAATATAATGTACTTGTATGGGCATGAAGTTGATGATGATGTTGATTTTGTTTGTTTTAATGTAGAAAATGGCATCATTCCGCGTGACTATAGTATGTTTTTGGAATGGTTGTATTCGAGAAAGTAGTGGCAAAGTTTATTATGTTGGGGGAAGACGTAAGTTGTTTGCATGCAATTTGAACATAGATTTGAACCACTTTAAACGTTTTATATGTTCTAAGATTGGATTGGACCCCACTAGAAGTACCGTGAATATAAGGTTTATTTATGACATGAATAAAGAATTGCTTGCCTTTCCTGTTGAGAATGATGAGGCTATAGATGCTATGTGGGAGCATTCAAAGTCCACCCAAATTCCCTCTTTGGAGTTATACGTAGAAGAAGTACCTTTAGGGAATGTAGTTGCTTCTAATCCTACTCCTACCCCTATGCCTATATTAACTCAGGAAACTCTTAATCCTTTCATTCCTTCCGCATCTTGTACTTTTTCTCAACCCCCTACGAATCAAGTTCCAATTGATTCAATGGTTAACTTAGGAGAAACTGCTGAGATGAGACCTTGGGATGATGGAAATGAGAGTAAAGAGCTCATTGATGATCCTTCCGAGGACGATGTGGATGTCGATGAGGATGCGCTTGCAAATGACATGACCCTAGGCAACATTCCTACAATTATTCCTCCTACACCTTATGCCCTATGTCCACCTTTAGACGAGTATGAGGAGGACAACTCATTGAGGACTTGGGCTTATGATACCACATACACCGAAGACGGAGAGTTTGAGAAAGGTATGATGTTTGATAGCAAGGAAGCGTTGTTGGAAGCTATCAGAGTGTATCATATTCGCCGAAATGTGGAGTACAGAAGGGAGACCTCGAACCAAACTTTCCTTACCTTGAACTGTAAGCGGGGTTATTCGTGGAGACTTAGGGCTACGTTTTATTCTTATTTATCTTCATGGCGTATTGTTACATATAAGGGTAAGTATGGTTCTTGTGTATTGGGTAGTGACACTGTTTCGGCTGGACACATTCACCTGACATCTTCTGTCATTAACAATGTCATTAGAAATTGTGTTGCTAAAGACCCATCCATTAAGGTATCTGTCGTACGGCAGATGGTTAAAGATCGTTTTGGTGTGGATGTGAATTATAAGCGAGCGTGGTGTGCAAAGCAACAAGCCTTGTTGTCCATTTATGGGACCTGGGAAGGTTCTTACTCACTCCTTCCTCGCTTTTTGGAAGCTTTGCAACATTCCAACCCGGGGTTAGTACTTGAGTGGTATTTTAAGGAGCACAATGACACGGGTGTTTATGTGAGACCTAATATTGGGACCTTCCAATGTGTATTTTGGGCCTTTAAACCTTGCATTTAAGGCTTCAATTATTGTAAACCTCTTATCGCCATTGACGGCACACACTTGTATGGTAAATAACGTCATACCTTATTGACTGTCATTGCCCAAGATGGTGATAAGGGAATCTTTCCATTAGCCTTTGCCTTGGTAGAGAAGGAGAATATAAGTGCATGGTCGTGGTTAATTATTGTATTGACTGTCATAGGTTTTGCTTACGCCATTTGCTTAGCAACTTCAATCGTGTTATGGGTAATGTTCAGTTGAAGAAGTTATTTGGTAAAACAGCTGAGCAAAGACAACAAGTTAAGGTAATGAATGGTTTAAAGGCAATTGCAACTGCAAAACGAGAGGCAATTTTCTGGACTGATGACGTGGGTGATATGTCTAAGTGGTCGTTGTGTCATGATGGAGGTCATAGGTATGGCGTTACTAATACGAACTTAGCTGAAGTTTTCAACTATGTGATGAAGGGTGTACGTTTCTTACCTTTGACAACCCTTGTTGAATTCACCTTCTATCGTGTAAACGACTACTTTGTTCAAAGACGTGAACGTGCTAACGCATGGTTACTTGGAGGACACATGTACACATTGCATGCCACCAGGATCATTAATAGAAATACTGAGAAGGCAAATTTAATTAACATTCTACCGAGATCAGTTAGACCTGCTACGACACAACCAGGTATATATTTCAGTACTCATTAACATTAGTACAATTTAATTAACATATCACTTACATTTTCATAACATGTATTTTAGTTTTTTTGTGGGACCCATGCCCTGCGGAAGCCTACGCAGTTGTACCCGAACACTCGGGGATTCATTCAGAAGCGTGGAGGGCTTCTGTGCCACTCATATGCTTTGACATTGTCGAAGTATATCTACCAGAGCGCGTACTGCGCCAATATGGGTTGGTGCAGGGCATTCCACCGCCTTGTGACACTGAACCCCAGCCGCACCAGATTTCGCGCAAAAATCAAGGTACGGCAAACTGGATGGACGTCAACTGGCGTCACATCGCTCGTTAGGATGGTAGACTGGAGTTGCTGGCACAAGGTGTGCCAATCGATGTTCATGGCGCACCTACTACACAAGACTACATGTCGTGGT
Organism: Amaranthus tricolor; assembly: GCF_026212465.1. Taxonomy (NCBI): domain Eukaryota; kingdom Viridiplantae; phylum Streptophyta; class Magnoliopsida; order Caryophyllales; family Amaranthaceae; genus Amaranthus; species Amaranthus tricolor. The sequence continues at coordinate 19,450,588 of NC_080053.1, forward strand.
TCCTCTCCATCACGCGCCGATGGATGACACCACGTGCTATCTTCGCAGCAGCACATTACGCACCTGTTGCGCCTACGATTACCCAAATTTTAAATCTTAATTTGCATTTATATGATTAAGTTGCCGATTACATAAATTTTACATTAACTAAATATTAATTGCAGGCACAATGTGCGGCAGCAGTGATGTGGTATAGCCACGAAGAGCCGGTGAGGGAGATTGCGCATGGCATGCTCGTCGGCTCGCAGTTTCAACACTTCATACTCGCTGCAGAGTCCTCACCGACTACCGCCCATACGCACGTCTCATCTCCTGCTTATGACTATCATTTGGAGGACATGGACCATTCATACCCTGTTGACGCTGCGGGGACCTCGCAGGCTGAGCCATTACAGCCATCACAGTACCAGTCCCCTCCACTGCCAAAGCGACACCCGAACGCCTCTTATTATCGTAGGAGGCCTAGGAGACCAACTCAGTTGGATAGGGTAGATAAGGGTCGTGATCGCTAACGTTTAACTTTTGTGTATTTGGATTGACTATGTATATATATATATGTGTGTGTGTGTATATATATATATATTTAGTTGTATATTTCAAACATTTGTGTATATTTTGTTGTATATATATGTTTAATTACTTTATCATAGCCTCCAAGCTTTTACTTACGAATGATCGGAGTTTTAGCGATGAATCATACCGCCTGAAACATACATTGACTTGTAATTACTTATTCTAATGTCTCTAATGCAAATACAACAAATAATAACTCAAAAATTAGGAAAAAAAAAATTACATAGCTGTTCGCACTTAGTAACTGCGAACAGCCAAACAGGACAAAATAGTTGTTCACAGTTACTAACGGCGAACATCTATTTTGTCCTATTTGGTTGTTCGCAGTTACTAAGTGCGAACAGCTCAAAACCACATGTTTGGGATTTTCACGCTTACTTTTGGAATAATTTTGAAACTTAGATTATTTGGTTCTTTTTTTTAATTTTTCACTTATTGATTTCAAATTTTCGCAAAAATAACCTCATCTACTATCAATTGTAATAGCGAGTCGATTCTGGTTTTTGCATTTGCTTTTTTACATAGCATTTTTGTATTCGTTTCTAGAAATTTTTATTTATTTATATGTATACTAATATACTAATATTCACAAAGGAAAAACAAAAGCGCTTGTGGCTCAATGGATAGAGTATCTTCATGTGGAGCAGAAGGTTTGGGGTTCAACCCCTACTGGGCGCAGGTTCAGTTAGGGGTTTCTTGATTGCACACATCTCTCTTTACTCTCTCCTTGGGGGAACGGGTATGATTTGTCCGCATCTTTCAGGAAAAAAAACCCCACCCAGACCCTGCCTTGTACGGGATACTAGAGTGTCCTTTACCTTTTTTATATGTATTTTATTTATTTATATGTTTTTGATTACTAAGGTTTTATCTGAAGATTCATCTGTGCATCTTTCTTGAGTCGAGACACTCTTTGCCGAATTTTCCTTTTTGGATATAAATTGCCGCTTTTCTTTCCTTTTCAGACCCTAATCATAATTTTCTATGAACGAAATACATTGAGTATGATGATGGTGACTATCAATCATAAACCTCTTCTATTCTACCATAATAAAGGTTGTTCTTCAACTAGTTATTTTCCATTGAATGTTGTCGGATTTAAGGGGCTTTTTAGATTACCCTTTAATATAATAAATTTAAGCTGATATTTGACAAGACACAGAATTCGATAAAGTTCTATCTTAAAATTAATTGGCATTAAGAGGAGTAGTTCATCAAATATATATGTTAGATTGTAACCCTCGAAAATTTTAGGCAAACTTTATAATTTAATCTACCGTAAAATAGTATTTCTTAATAAACATAAATTACTCTTAAATAAAAATATCATTTTTTTAAAAGTGGGTAAGAAAATATATTAGTTTCATTTGATTAAGAGGCTAATAACTAAATTTATTATTATTAGACAATAAGTAACTAATTAACTAAATGACCTATGAATAGAATTTTAGTAGTTAAATTCATGAATTGAAAAGTCATGTATTATTAATACTAATACTTATTGAACTTATTAATCAATCATAGTATTTAATAAAGATGAAGTAATAATTTTAAATGGCGATCTCTTCGCAATTTGCTTATGTGGATTATATTTATTGTTGATAAGATAATTTATGTGTCATCCTTTCATTCATATCTTATTTTAGTATAATTATAATTAAAGCAATAATTAAATATCATACTATAAATAAATTTGGAATTATGCATTATTTTTATTAATGATTGACATATAAAAGGAATCATACTATTTAATAAAGATGAAGTAATAATTTCAAATGGCGATCTCTAAGCAATTTGCTTATGTGGATTAAATTTATTGGTAATTAGATATCTTATGTGTCATCCTTTAATTAATATCTTATTTTAGTATAATTATAATTAAAAAAACAATTAAATATCATACTTTAAATAAATTTGGAATTATGCATTGTTTTTATTAATGATTGACGTATAAAAGGAATAAACAAATATTTTGACTATAATTTATTGTGTGTTGGCAATAATTTATTTTCTTAAATGAATTTAAAGCTAAGTTAAGAATTTAAAATATATTATATTTAAAAAAAATATTTTATACATAAGCAAGAAATTTTATGAATAATATATTGATCTAAAATTATCATCTTAATCATTGACATTAATAAAAAGAGATGGAAAATAGCAAATGACAACTTCTTAAAACCTTATAATATTATTTAAAATTTTTATTTATATATATCTCAATGTTAAACTTCGTGCATTGCAAGAGCTTCTAAACTAGTTAATAATAATATATCAAAACAAATAAATAAACTTAGTAATCAAACGGTTGGTAACCGTGTAGGGAAGGGTAATGGTTTTTAGCATAAAATTGATGAGTTTTGTTGACTCATCATGTTTAATGTTTATAAGTTACTAATAGTGAAGTCTTATTAATTTTAGTTAACGTTTTATTTATTTATTTACTTATTATGTTTTGATTTAAATTAAGTATAAAGTGGAGTAAGTAGAGGTGTTCATTCGGGTAATTGGGTTAGTTTCGGACAGGTGTCATTCGATTTGGTTGTATTTCGGATCGGTTATATTTCGGATGCGTGTTGTGACGGGTCATACTCGGGTGGGGTCGGTTAGTCACGGTTTGGTTGAAGATCGGTTATTTGAGCTATCGGGTTAGCATCAGTTCGGTGTCGGTTGAAGTTCGTGTTGTGTTTCCATCGGTCTCGAATTGTCATCGATTAATAATTGGTTCGGTTTTACCGAGTGCGGATCGGGTTCGAGTATTTTTCAAGTAGAATTCGGCTACGAATTGCGAATTACTAATTACTATTGATCGAGTCAGTATCAGATTAAGTTGTTAGTCATTTTTTAATTGATGATAAGGTTCCTTTACTTAAAGCAAAATAGTGAAAATGCAAATCAATTGGTGATCATTATTACATTGTTACTTTTACTTGTTTAACCGGAAATTTAAATTATAAAGTTCTATCAATTTTCATATAATTCGATTAAAAGTAGTTAAATAAACATTGACCATTGATTATTAACTCTAAATATATAAAACCATATATTTATAAAATTTATTTTATTAAAATATTTATGACTTTGTTAGCATAACTAATAAGATGATTGAACATGAGTCAATCATCTTCTATGTAAAAAATTGGTTCAAGTTTACAGCAGTTCGATCTAAACTTCGTTCGGGTTAAGTCGGTTTTAGCCGAAACGAGTTTGGTTTTGAGCATGATTCGGGTCGGATATGACTCGGGTTGGTCACTATTAAGTTCGGGTAATCTCGGTTAACAGTTACGTGTCGGTTAGAAAAATCGGTTACAACTCTGGTTCAGTTTTCCCATTTTCGGTTATCAACCGGTTCGGCTATAGCTTCGATTCGGGTAATATCGGTTTGATAAACCTAAAAATAAACACATTTTCGGGTCGGTTTACTTTCGGCTTCGGATCGGATTTCCGGGTCGGATCACTTTTGAACAGCTCTATACTTGTGTTGAAGAAATTATCCTTATAAGGCTCTTGAAGGTTTATTATTTCTAAGGATATTATTTATAATATTTTTATTTTCTTCTAATTCGATTCGTGTAAAGGTAACTAGTTTATCTTTTCTTTTCTTGATTCATATAGAGTGTTATTTTTAATTACATAAAAAATTTGAACATGTAGAAAAATATTATGTAAGTTAAACTTATTTTAGTTTCGAGATAAATTATTTAATTAGTCTAATAATACTGTTAAGGTGGTAAAATTAACTTATAAAACTGAATAATTTGAACACTTCATCTATTGACCTTCTACTGGTTGAACATAGTAGTTTAGGTATGATTTATTAAATTTGATAATTATCCAAATTAAGAATTAGATTGGTGTTTGGTGTATTAATATTTTTTTTTTGTAGATATCGAAATAAGTAATATGTTAGGCATACTTCGAAAATATACTACAATGTCATTTGAGTTGGAATTTGCTTGACATAGTTAACGTCGCTAAATATTTTATTTATTTATTTATTTATTATTATTATTATTATTATTATTATTATTATTTTCTTTGGTTAAATCATCATATCATGAAAGAGAGATACATGAAAAACTTTTCTCTGCCTTTCTTCCCATGAAGGCCAATGGTTTTTATGTGTTTATATCCTAGTAATCAAGATCTTGGCTAATTATGGAAAACCCACTAATCTACCCAAAATACAAGATATTGATGTGTTGAAAATATCCTAATCAAATCACCTAAGGATACTAACAAAGATTTCCATATATTTCCATAATATTTCCCGTAATTTCCGCAATACCCCCCCTCAAGTTGGAGCATGGGGATCATGAATGCCCAACTTGGAGAGTAAAACATCAAACTGTGTCTTGCCAAGAGCCTTTGTGAAAATATATGCTAACTGTGAAGAATTAGAAACATGACCCGGAGTAATCAAACCATCAGTTATGGCATCACGAACAAAGTGACAGTCAATTTCAATATGTTTTGTGCGTTCATGAAAAAACAGGATTCTTTGCAATATGCAAAGCCGACTCACTATCACAAAATAATTCAATAGACTATGGATGATTAACTCCCAAACTTAAAAGCAAACCTTTGAGCCATTTTAACTCACAAGTAATAGCAGCCATTGATCTGTATTCAGCCTCTGCTGAGGAACAAGAAACAGTATGTTGCTTTTTAGTCTTCCAAGAAACAGGTGATTTGCCCAAAAAAACTAACCATCCTGTAAGAGAACGACGAGTGAGTGGACAAGTCGCCCAATCTGAATCACACCAACCCTGTAGAGTCAAATCACAATCTGAATGCAACAGTATACCCTGACCCGGAGTACCTTTCAAGTACCGAACAACTCGTAACGCGGCCTCCCAATGTTCTATTCTAGGCGTCTGCATGAATTATGACAAGATGTGTAAAGAGTATGCTAAGTCCGGTCTTGTTACAGATGGATAAATTAACCGACCAACAAGTCGACGATAAGCTTCCGGATCAGTAAGAAGCGCCCCAGTAGCCAAACCGAGCTTATGATTTTGTTCTATGGGAGAACCACTCGGCTTGGCCCCTAATAAACCTGCCTCAGAAACAATATCCAAAGTATATTTTCTTTGGCACAAAAATAAACCTGCAGAACTACGAGCAACTTCAATACCCAAAAAATACTTCAAAGGACCTAAATCCTTCATCTTAAAACAATCACAAACATATGCCTTAAAAACACGTAACGCAGCGGAATCATTCCCAGAAATAATAAGATCATCAACATATACTAAGACATTTATCTGAATTTTTGCCTTAGTGTATGTAAAAAGGGAATAATCAGAGTAGGATTGAAGAAAACCATACTCTTTCAAAGCCATTACTAGCTTCGCAAACCAGCACCGGGGAGCCTGTTTCAAACCATACAGAGACTTTCTCAACCTACATACCAGGAACGGGTCAGAGCATTCAAATCCAGGAGGTAATTTCATGTAGACTTCTTCATCAAGATCACCATGTAAGAATGCGTTATGTACATCCATTTGATGAAGTTCCCAATTCTTGGATGCAGCTATAGCCAAGAAAGTACGAACCGTTGTCATCTTTGCAACTGGAGCAAACGTTTCGTTGTAGTCAATCCCTTCTTGTTGATGATTACCGAGTACTACTAACCTGGATTTCAATCTTTCAACCTCACCATTGGACAAGAATTTGGTCCTATAAACCCGTTGACAACCGAGGGCGCGTTTTCCTAGTGGGAGAGGTTCCAATGTCCATGTTCCATTTGCCTCCAAAGCCTAAATCTCTTCTTGCATTGATTTCTTCCAATCAATACTTTTCATTGCTTCTTTAAAAGATTTTGGATCAGTATTATTAACAATAGCAGCAATAAACTTTCGGTAATTTACTGAAAAATTGTCACAATGAATATAATGTGCTAAAGGATAGGGTGTACCTGAAGGATGATCAGAAGATAGAGCCGGGAGAGATGGAGACTGACTTTTAGCAAACACAGTATGAGTTACATGATCTCGGAGCAAAACTGATGGATACTTCTGTCGAAGTCCACGTCCCAAGGCCTCAATGGAGTCATCAACATTAGTCATGAAAGATGGCTGTTCAGTGTCATCATGAACCAGCAAAGGCAAAGGTTCAGCAGCTTCAGTAGTGGGCTGTGCAGACACAGCTTGTGTTGGCTGCTGGTCAGAACCGAGCCCATTGCTGGCAGCTGGGAGGGCGCTGTTTCGTGGCTGCTGCGGGCTGCTTGTTTCTATTGTGTTACGAACTCCCACTTCATCATTAAAAGCATGCTCATCCCCCAATTTTACACAATCATCATCACAATGTCCATAATCTAAAAAATCCGCATCAATACCCATACTTTCAACATTACTAGATTTTATATTATTATCTTCCGGACAACTAAACGGAAATACATCCTTAATAAATTTTACATCACGAGAGGTAAAAAATTCCTTCAAATCGAGATCATACAAATACCATCCCTTTGTGCCAAAGGGATATCCCATAAACACACATTTTCTACTTTTACTAGCAAATTTATCCCCCTTCGTTTTTTGATTGTGAGCAAAGCACAAACATCCGAAAGTACGAATGGCGTCGAAAGCCGGAGGTTTATTGAAAAGAATTTCAAAAGGGGTTTTATTTTGTAGAATGGGAGTAGGAGTTCTATTGATCAAGTGAGCTGCAGCAAGAATACATCCCCCCCAAAAATAAATAGGCAAATTAGCTTGAAATCTCAAGGCTCTCCCTACACTCAATATGCGTTTGTGTTTTCTTTCTACCTTCCCATTTTGTTGAGGAGTACCCACACAAGAAGTTTGAAAAATTATTCCTGTTGCCCTAAATATGCAATCAAACATTTAAACTCTGTGCCATTGTCACTTTGAACAATTTTAACAGTTTGAGAAAATTGTCTATCAACCATAGCAATAAATGACATGAACATTCGAAATACTTCAGTTTTATCAACAATCAAATAAACCCAAACAGCTCTAGAAAAATCATCCACAATAGTTAAAAAATACTGAGCTCCACAAGACGACGCATGTCTATAAGGACCCCACAAATCACAATGTATCTTTTCAAAAATTCGAGAACATTTATTGTCACTCAAGGGAAATTTATCTCTGGAGTGTTTAGCGCGAAAACACACTTCACACCCGTTACTTAGAGTACTCTTACTACTACTAATATGAGGAAGCAACTTAACGACTTTCTCGGACGCATGACCCAACCTTTGATGCCAAAGTTCCAACTCTGAAGTAGCGTCAATTGCGGACACCACCTCGGGTTTGCTAAAATAGTACAATCCATCTCTCCTAGTGCCCGTTCCAATCGGATCCTTCATTCGGTCCTGTATAACACATGAATTAGAATCAAATATGACATTTGTATGTAAATTATCATTAAGTTGTGAAACCGAAAGTAAATTACAACTCAAGTTAGGTACATAAAGAACATTGTGTAGAGTAATAGAATTAGACAAACGAACCGAACCCTCCATAGATGCAAATACAGTATCTCCATTAGGTAAACCGACAGGACAATGAGATTGACGAACATCAAATAACCAAGAGTTATCACCTGTTACATGATGTGTTGCGCCAGTGTCTATAATCCAAGAAGTGCTATCAAACTTACCGTTGAGACGATTTTCTGGTATGGTAGTATTACCAAAAAATCTTGCAATTGCCTTCCACTGCTCGGATGTAAAGACTTGCCCATTTGACGTGCTGCTGCTGCCAGATGTGGCGTTTGCTTTCACCATTCCACGACCTTACCCATGTGCTACACTTGATGATTTACCACCCTTATCACTCTCGGACCACCCCTCGGGTACCCAATAATGTCTATAATCCAATGGGAAGGGAAGGACGGCGGCAACTCATACCTATAGAGAAAAACGCGGCTAAAGGAGTCCCCTGACTCGAGAAAGATACGCAGACGTAGCTATATAGGAAAAAAGATCTTTAAAAAAAAAAAGTAGACCCACCTACAAAATAAAAAGGACAAGAAAACTAATAAACTAACATCAGTAATCTAAAACATGGATATGACGCCTCCAACTACTTCTATCCCTAGTTAGGCCCTCGGAGAGGTTTAGGTCCCACAAGTCAATTGTTGGTTAAATGTGAGTGGTAATTTACACTTTGTCGTAAAAACAATTAATTAAAAAAATTGGTACAATTGCCTAAATTGAGCTAAACTCAATTGTGCAAATTCAAGTATTTAATAAAAATCAATTAACTTTTACACAAGTGTAAGTATGTAATGTAACAAATAACAATAGCCTAGTTGATTGTAGAAGAACTTCAGATTTAATACTTTCCCTATGATTTAGTGTTGATAGACTTAATAATTACTTATTCAGGTAATTTGTTTTTTTTTTTTTTGTTTTTGGTCAATTTGAGGTTAGTTGAGTGGAATATGGTCTTTTGATAAATGATAATTTATTTTTATCAAAATTGAGTGTTATATTATTTTATTTTAAGACTTAGATAAATAATCATTGTATTGTTACTTTTTGAGATGTTAAGTGTATTGTTGACATAGTTGTACTTTAGAATAGAATAACGCTTTCATTAGTACCTCTTTGCCAATAGTTTGTAATAGGGTTGACTTTTGTTGACTAAGTCAAATTTAGAGTTAACTTTATTCCCAAATTCAGACATTACTCATAACATTAATTTTAATATTTATATAAAATTGGAATTTATTAGTTGGAATTTTATGTTTTAAAAAAAATAAAATTATTTGATAAATTATATTTGTGTTAAAAATTATTTGATAAAGTATATTTGTGTTAAGTATTTTGATGATGGTTCTGAATGCAAGGTCTATTTTGGCATCTCATGAACGCTTGCAATAATGATTTTATATCTGCAAGTTTTGAGTTTTATATATTTTGTGCAAGTAAGGAGCCATAGGAGTGTAAGCCTGTTTTGACATCTCTAAATGGTTAAAACATGCTTATACCGATATTTATATACCTGGGTTAATTGTTGTCGTCCCGGTACCCAGTGGTGTAAAGCAAAGGAGGCATCCATTGCTAGGGGAGAATTGACCATTCTTAGACAGGTCTATTTTTAATAGACTGTGGTTCGCCCGACAAACCTTAGGAGGTGTTAGTATAAGGCCATCTTGTGGGCATCTAACATTGGCGTTCGTTCCTTCTCCACTTCTTGTTTGTGTTTTGAAATTTGTGAAACTATATCTATTTGATTTATTAAGTTATTTAAATTAATTTGTGAAATTTATATTAAATGAAGGTTCAAGTGTTTTAAATTTGTTTTTCTAACGTTGACTGGTTTTAAGTTGGTTTTATATATTCATATAATTAATGGGTAGATGTGTAAATTCCTTTGTAATTAAAGATAATATTTTGTGTGTTTTATGATTAGGAAGGACAGCTAGTTATTTCCCACTAATTGTGGATTTATATTTTGATACAGATGGTGAATGATAGCATGATTACAACCGTGCAGCCTGAAAGTGTAACAGTGGACTCTAGGACCTCTTTTGCCATATGGTTTTTTTTTATTTTTAGACTTTTAAACTTTTGTTTCTTTTCCTTTAAAGGAGTTTTGTTCTACCTTGATGTAATAAGGCTTAGCTCCTCTAAGTTTTTTTTTATACTTTTAGATTTATAAGGTAATATCGTTATTCTTATTTATTTAAGAGTAAGTGACAATCGTGTGAAAGGTTATTTCCGCAAACCTTTTGCTGTTTAGAAAGACGGGTTATTACATAGATAATCTCTTTCTAATTCTTCGATGTAGGTTATTTACCAACACTTTATCTCTCACATGTGAGCCTTTGAAGACCGATTTTTTTGTCTCCAGTTGATCGGAAACTGTCGAGTCTGAAACCATAATAAATTTAGGCTTGTACACAAGACTCACACAAGAGGAGAGTTGACTGAACATAAACTCAATGAGCATCCATTCTAAAACCAGTTGATATTAAGAGGATTAGCCCATCAAATATATATGTTAGTCAATCTTCAACTACTCTATTAAGAGACTGTCTTTTTGAGAGGCGTATCTTAAGTTCAGCCCATTAAACATTAATGTCTACTTAGTGTATTCTTTATGCCTACTTATCTTATGCTTAATGCTTACTTGTCGTATCATTAATGCCTATTTTTAATATCTTAACTACTTACATCATTCTTAATGTTTACTTACTATATTTTAAAATATATATAATAGGTCGGCCCAATTAGAGATGGTCTCTCAAAGAGACCATCTCTCACAAGAATTTGTGCAATCTTTTTCTAATTTTTCGATGTTGAATCAAACATGGGTTATTTTCCAACATAATCTAAGGTTTTTTGTCAATTGTTTAATCAAATATACTCCCATTGTTCCTTAAACCTATTTTAATTTGTCATTTTAAGTCATTCCAATTATTTTTTTCTTAAATAATCTTTCTATTTACATCACAAATTTTAGATATATTTAACCTTGTATATCTTCATTTTAAAATTTTGCAAATGCTTATGGTCTCCACATATTTTTCAATAACTTTATTTTAACATTTTTATATTGCTTATGATCCTTACATGTTTTCCATTAATTTTATTTAATAATTTTTTTAATATTTATGGTCCCCATATTTTTTCACTAACATTATTTAAAATTTTTTAATGCGATTCTCACTTTTCCTTTATTGAATTTATTATATATTCAATAAAATAATATAACTATCATCTAAAAGATTCTATTGTGAGAAAAACTTTAAGGAGAGAGTGCAAATCAACTTCTAAGAAAATTTTTAATAAAATTTTTATTTGCTAATTATTAATTAATCACAAACACTTGGACGAGACGGTCTCATATCAACTTTTAAGAAAATTTTTACTTAAAATTATTTGTTAATTATTAATTAATCACAAAAACTTGGACGAGACGATCTCATTATGAGACTGTCAATTTGCGTCGGTCTAATTCACGCGTGTAACAGCATCACACGCTTTCCCTCGTTTTTTCCATTTTCTGAGCATCTATTAATTTTGACCTTAAAGGTATCAATTTTGACTTTAAAGGTATTAATTTCAACGTAAAGTAAAACTTAAACATATCAATTAAAATAAAAAAATTTCAATTTGGACCCATAAGCAATCAATTTTGACGTTAAACTAATCAATTTTTACTTAAATATGTTTTCACTATTTCAGAACGAAGTTTAATATAATGGTATTATTCTACCATTTTATGGATAAATTTCAAACAACAAATGAATGGTCAATAAACTATCAATAATAGTGTTAAAACGTTGTACAATACAAGTGCTCTTATTCAACGCATACATGAACATAATAGTACTTGTACTTTTTAATCCTTGATCAATAATAATAATAATAATGCTCTTTCCTCAATAGTTTCTGTTCATAATGGACTTGGAAATAAAGTTATAGTTATAATGTTTGCTTACCCTGGATGTGAAGGCGGAGGAAGTTTCGATTTCGAACTTTTTTGTTAATTGATTCAATGAATGTTTTTGGAAATGACCAAGAGTTCGAGGCTTCTTTGTTATAAAAAATTTCAATTTTGATCTAAGAATAATCAATTCAAACCTTAAAGTGATTAATTATAATCAGTTATTTCTTATAAAAGTTCAATTTTAACCTTAAATGTATTAATTATGACCTTAAATAAATCAAGTACTAAGCGCATATAGAGAAAAATTATAACTAGGCTAATTAGGCTATCTGTCTCATATTGAAACAGTCTTGTCCAACACCAGCTGAAATCAAAAAGTCTTGTATGAGACCGTATCACCTCAGACGGGCCCATACAAGTATTAATGCTTTTTTTGAAAAAAACAACTGATTAAGAAAGTTAAAATAGTTTTTTTAATTGGGTCAGCCCATATTAAGCCATCTGACGATGAGACGGTCATAATAAAGAATTTATTAGTTATTTAATATTAATAGATGTAAATCAAACTCAACTTTTAGTCTTTTAGCGTCTAAATCAAATTTACTCAATTCAAACAACTCAATTTCTACAACTAAATTTTCAGTAAAAACACAAATGGAAGCAACTTCAATAATCTAATCCCTAAAAAATTGTTTAAGTATTGACATGAGAGTTGTTAACATTATGATAATATTAGTTGCTAAGAGGCATGAGCAATATCATGTAAGATAACTATAAAATCCTACCTAACATATTAGTGCATGATATTTAGCCACATGGTTATGTTAATCTTTGGATCAAGAGTGACTTTATTTTTTCTTACTATCAATGAAAACAAATTGATAGGAAAATAATAATAATGACAGCTATTTTTTTAGATCGTTTTTCGGTGAGACAACTTCAAATAAGAAATTTAAATTCTCATAATATTTATAAATTTTGGAATAAGCTATTTAACCCATATGTAAGCCGCGTCTGAGACTTTCTCATACAATTTATGTTACAATAATGATCCATGATCCATTATCATCATCATAAAAAAAAACTTAATATTGATGCAACTCATTTGCTTGCTATTCCAAAAAAGTTGTTATATTAACGTCTGAAAAAGCATATTCTCCCGAATTAATGTAGCAAGAGTTTCATTCAATAGCATAGATTAATTAAAAATTTCTTTAAAATCATTCTTAAAAAGATTGAAAGTTGACTTGAGTGAAAATAAAAAATGGACCACATCCTATATATAGTCCATAATCCATAGATTAACATTTACTTGTCATAAAGATTGGACCAATTTAGACTTTTTTTTTTTTTTTCTTGGGGGGTCTTTTAAAAGCAACCATAATCCATTGAAATTTGTGGGTTTGTGTTGTGAAAATTTAGTGTGTGGTTTGTGGGGATTCTGAGCCTTAGACAATAAACAACAATTGAGTTAGTAAAATGTAATGGAAAATCTATTACTCAAATTTAATGGTTAGAATTGTTTGATAGAGGAAAATATGGAGAACTTTGAAATTTTATTTTTTATTCTAAAAAGGTGTCATTGAAAAAAAATAATAGAGAGGATCTTAATTGCCCATTGCATGTGAAAATTGGAAAAATTAAAATAACCTTGAATACTAATTGTTAGTAGTGGATAGTGTATCCGAAATCGTACATTAATCAAGAAATATATAAAATGATATAAATATAAGAGAAAAATGATATATATATATATATATATATATATATATATATATATATATATATATATATATATATATATATATATATATATATATATATATATATATATATATATATATATATATATATATATATATATTCTTAAGAGTTGTATATAAGAAAGAATCTTGTATTTTATTTATTTAATTTAATAGTATTTTTGCTTTGGAAATATATGAATTCAATTATATTTTATTAGTTTACCGATTATTCTTTCTTGAAAAGTTAAAATAAATATATAAAATCTATTAATTATTTTACAATTTCTAAATTAAATTCTCTTGAAATTTAAAAATATTGATAATAAAGAGAATTTATTAATTTCTATATACAGTCCTAAACACTGTAATATCATCACCCAATGCAAGATAAGTACTAGAAAGAATATACATAATGTAAATAATTTCACTCTATTTATGAGGATAGTTACAAGAACCCTAAATATTAGGAGGAAGTATAAAATATAAACTCCCACTATAAACCTACAAAGAGGTTTAAAATATGGATAAAAGAGAACAGTATGAATGTGTGTGTTATGAGAAAGAAGGTTTAGTCATGTTGAATGCTACTCCCTCCGATTCATAGAAAATGGGATATTGACTTTTTAACACTATTCACTTATTATTCTTAATTTGTATTTTATTCTTAATCTATAAATTAAAATATAGTTAAGTGAAATTTTGTTTGATTCGTCTTACTGCAAAGATTATTAATATTCACTTTTTATAATATTTCGTTATGTATAATAAAAGATATTAAACATTAAAAAAAGTGTATAAAATAGTATGAAAAATAAATATCCTTTTCTATGAATTGAAGGGAGTATAAGTGAAAGACTTGTGTGCGGCGTCTCTTGCTTACTTCAAAATGAATATCCACCACTTCCTTCTATAGGAATGTATTGGCGGTGTTATTTTTTTTTCCGACCTTGAGGATCCTATTAAAGCTTATACAGTTGGTCTTGGAAGAGACCGTTTTAATATGAGACAAATAGTTCAATTACTTTAATTATAATTTTTTTCAATATGTGCTTAATATTTGATTTATTTAAGATCATAATTGATATATTTAAGGTTAAAATTCAATTTTTTATAAGTTATAACTGATCATAGTTAATCACTTTAAGGTTTGAATTGATTATTCTTAGATCAAAATTGAAATTTTTACAACAAAGAAACCTTGAACCCTTGGTCATTTCGAAGAGCATTTATTGAATCAATTGGCAAACATAACTCGAAATCGAAACTTCCTTCGCCTTCACATCTAAGGTAAATATTACACCTACAACTTTATTTCCAAGTTCATTATGAAAAGAAACTGTAGAGGAAAGAAAAATATCACTTTTGATCGATGATTAAAGAGTACGAGTACTCTTATGTTCCATTAAAATCATCATGTATGCATTGAATAAGAGTACTTGTACTATTCATTGTTTTAACACTATTGTTATAGTTTTATTGACCATTCTTTGTTGTTTGAAATTCATCTATAGAATGATAGAATAATACCATTTTATTAAACTTCATTCTGAAACTGTGGAAACAAAACCATATTTAGGTAGAAATTGATTAGTTTAACGTCAAAATTGATCACTTATAAGTCCAAATTGAAATTTTTTATTTTAATTGATTTGTTTTTAAGTTTTACTTTACGTTGAAATTGATATCTTTAAGGTCAAAATTGATACCTTTAAGATTAAAATTGATAAATGCTTAGAAAATGAAAAAAAATTAGAGAAAGCATATGATGTTATTACACACGTGAATAGGACGGTCCAAATTGACGTTCTCAAAATGAGACCGTCTCGTCCAAGTTTTTTTGAAGCTTATGTCAACAAAGTAGGATGAAAATAATTATAGCTAGATCATTCTTAGGTAATAGAATCATGATAACACAAGAAATTTCTACCATGTTTGTGAGATATTCAGTTGATGGGCCATAAATTGGGCCACGCCCAATTAGGGCCACCCTGAGATTGTAAGGGCCTTGGGCAAAACTTAAACTATGGGCCCTTACAATATATTTTTTTCGTTTTATTTTACTTGTAAATTTATAAAAAAAAAATATCACAATGAGATATAACAATAAAAAAGAAAAAAGTATAAAATATAGATTAAAAAATTATATATCTATAATATTGGATGTACGCACCAATAAATATAACTAACGCGAATAAAATTAGTCAAGTAAACACATAAGCAACGCAATATATAAAAGGAAGCAAATCGAAAATATAAAAAAAAATTCATATATTTATGAGATTTATAATTGTAGAGAAAAAAAACTCACAAAAGAATTAAAAAGTATTTATTAGAAAAATTAATTAAAGTTTAATAGTTTAAAGTCCACTTAAATTTCGTTTATGTCCGATTATGCACACTATAATATAATTATTGCAATTTTGCAATTATACATGTTTAAAATCAATAAACATTGCATTTAATGTAAGTATTATGATCTAACTTAATGGTTAACAGTTCTATCTTTCACACAATAGGATTGTATTCAAAGACAAATTATAATTTTTTAGTGGGCTCTTGGCGTAGGCCCCGCTTGCCCTTGCTCAGGGCCGGCCCTGCACCCAACACTAGTAATACACCAAGATAACATATCGCAATGTTTTACGGTGACTCTGATCCAAGATGAAATTTAAGAAATTAAATTTAAAAAATTTCTAGATTATTCTAGGATGTTTATGCTTTTGAATACAGAGTATTTTTTCTGAGAATTCATCTGTGGATATATCTCGAGCCAAGAGTCTATTTGGCTGCACTCTTTTTTATGCGTATGAGTTGTCACCTTCCTTTCTTTCTCAAATGTTGATCATAGTTTCTCTAAACGAGATACACTGAGTAAGATGATAATGATGATGCTTGTGATAAAACTAATAAAAAATATTATTTTCGATAATCCGATTGACTCATGGTAACAAATATTATCATCATGTACAACTTCACATAAATAAGAAGTGCACATGATTTAATTAGTATTTTTACTACAATATACTATAATCAGAAATCAAAGAATTATAAATCTTTGCCCCATCAAAATAGCGAACTATACTAATAATACAATTAATATAAATAGAATTATTTGCGAATTTAAGCAATAAGGTTTTAGGCCTTTTACGAATGATCGTCACAATATTTTTTTAGGGAGTTACAACCGCTAAAATATCAATGTCTATAGTGTTGAGGTCAAATGATCAGATTTTGATCATTTTAGTGGTCAAAATTTTAGGTTAAGTGGTCAGAACTTGAACGATGTAGACACTGATACTTTGGTGACTAATTCGTAAAAAAAAAGATATTGCATCTATAATTCGCAACGGCCGTAACTTTAAGGATGTAATTTTCAAATTATTGATATGGAATAATATAGAAAAAATATATAAATAATATTTCTTTTCGGTGTATTAAATTTGCGAGAAAACACATCCACCAATGAAGCATGGATTCTTCAGAATTCAATTCTTTTGGCCAATGAATTCCTTTGGGTTGGAATATGGGCGGCACTTCGTTGCAAATAAAAACGGCATGTGAATATGTGATCATGTGAGGTAAATGTTTGCGTAAATATGGGCCATATAGAGTTTTTTTTTCCATTTATTGTAATGACTTATCCATTTTGACGTGTTTATGTGGTGGATAAAGATTTATTTAATTTGCTTGTGGTGACTCTAAATTTTTATCTTTTTTACTTAATAAATAAAATGTTAATTTTTTTTCTTAAATTTAGGTTATTATTATCCATTGTAAAGATTATTTCATAAAAACAAACGTTATGATCACCATTATGGGACACATTTTTCAATAATATGTTCAAAATGAGTGCTTAATTTAACAAAGAACTGAACTTTTAATCTATCACATAGAAAAGTTGAAAACTCGGAGTCAACATGTTAATTTAAAAAAATGCTTGTTTATAACGTGGAAAAGTAAAAATTCAAGGTTAACACATGAATATGTCTTAAATGTCTATTGGTTTAAAAAACCCGGATAATTTATCCAATTTTTAAACCCCCATATAATTCGAATCATATATCCAATTTATGTAGATCCAAAACTGAAATATTTGATTTTTCAATCATACATATATCAACACTAAATCAAAATCAAACTTGTGCCTATCTACTAGTAGCGAAGAAATACTATGTTTTATTCATTCTATTTTAAAATTATGCTAAATTTTTGTTAGAAAATTAGTATTATTTTGGAAAATTATATTTTTGTCAGAATTATACTATTCGGAATATTTTGCTAATAGAAATTATGACCAACTTCTGAGAGGAATGAAAGACATTATATGTTATCCTTATCAAAGGCGGTTGCGACCATTACCCTTGATTTGAAAAAAACCCTGCAAATTAAAGCAAATAGCTAGTAATACAACAACTAACAAATCTAGGAATACCCTAGCCGCCTCCCTTTTTTCTCTCTCTAAAAAAACCCTAATCTCCATAGTTGGTTTAGGGCTATTATCAACCTTTTGGTTGATGGTAAGCTTCTAATTTCTCTGTTTTAAACTTTTTCAATATGATTATTGGAATAAATTTTTGTCCCCTCTTTATAGGAGAGTTGTTCTACCCATTCATTGGGTTGATTCTACCCATATATTGGGTTTTAATCTCTCTCCCCGTGAAAGTTTGGGGTTATGAATTTTGGATTCTACTTGATTTGTTGGTAGAGATTACTGAGATAATGCAACAGACACCGAAATTGCAATTACCATCAACTACATTAAATTCAATTCTATCTCAAGACTACAACAGATCGAAAGACTCTCTCATAGAAGGCTGTATCAAACAGCGATGTGGAGGAGGATATTCAGAATTGTCAGATTTCATACACAACAATCGTAGTTTTGTTAATTTTGAATTATATTTGGTTAAAGTTGTTATGTATTTGTTAATTTTTATCTCTAATGTAGATGTCGTATGACTCTTTATTAATGAATTAGGTATTATTAAAAAAAACAAGACAAGGCAAGGAAAAACAAAGATTAAGACTAATAGCATAAACCAAAGAAAAGTAATAAATATAGGGCACCAAATATAAACATGGTAAAGATAACTATTGGTAAATTTGGTGTCTCAAACTAGTTTTATCTATAATCCAGTCCTTATAGAGGTTCTACTTACTTATGTCATTTCTAATGTGTTACTCCAACATTTTCTTAGGCCTACTACGACTTCTAATTTCTTCAACGATAATGTTTTACAACCATCATCTATGTGCGTTAGTGTTATTATTTTACACACAGTCAAGTAATCTAAATCCAGTTTTATACATCTTTGCAATATGTTTTTGCAACCCTAGCCTCTTAATATCAAATTAATTATTAACAATAATCATACAAATTCCTTTTAATAAGATAGCAATTGTTACGACCAATGATCAAACTTAAATATCAAAATTTTCAAAACTTTTAGAAAAAAATATTCCATTTTAAAAGTTAGTCCTTACTAGAACATGTAACGTCCAATGTTACACCTATATACAACATCTCGATCTGCATCTTGCAACACGTTCTAATTACAAGAAAGAAGGGATGTAAACTAGTTAATATAACCGAATAAATCTTATATTTGGTGCCTAAATGCAAAAAAACTTTGAATTTTTTTTTTCCATTAATGTTTTTCTTTCCGAAAATTTATAGTCTAAAACGTAAAATTAAGTTATAGGAAAACAAATAGAGTATAAATTAATTTAAAACTAATTTTAATATGAGTAATCAAAAAGAGCCTCTATTGACTAATAAATATATGAAAAACAATAAATAGAGAATTATGAGAATATTACTAATAAGAAAGATACTACTTCTTATGTTTTAAAATGTTTTTCCATTTATTTTTTTCACATATCCTAATACAAACTTTATAATTAAATAATTTTAATTGTAAATTTTTAAAAATTCTATAAATTTGATATTTAGAAAGTATATATATTGAGATAAATTTAACAAAATCTCACATGAATATGTTTTTTTTATTATAATTCACTGAGAAATTATAGTCAAAGTTTAACACTAAAATTCGTAAATTTTAAAAAACATATAAAAACGGACAGAATTCTCAAGATTAGATTCGGTATTGATCAAGCACAAATCGAAAACTTTCTTGATTAACACTTTTAATCTAAAGAATTAGCCAAATTACATCTGTGGGTCCCTTTTCTCTACTCCTTAATGACCTTTATAATATTTGTATTACAAGTCGGCAAAAGGAGTTAGATGTGGCATTTGGAACTTTTCACGCTAAATCAACGATCATTACTTAACTTAAAAATGTCAAATTAAGTATCAAATAGATAGGAGTATCTAATTTAATTTATTCTTATAATTTATTACTGGAGGAGTTAAATATTACTCCATCCATTCTTATTTAATGGTCTTTCTTTTCATTTTAAATAGTTTCTTTATTATTAATATAAAGAATTTTTCTATTTATATTATCTTTTACACATAATAAGTCTTAGTTACTCTAGTTTTAAATTTTTTTATGATTATGCTAATCACACATTTCTCACTTACTTTAGTTTAACAATTTTTAATATTTATAATATCCTTATTTTTCCCACTAACTTTATTTTATATATTTGTTTAATACTTATGGTCTCTACTTTATCTTTTTTAACTAAATCACTCCAATGTTTTCTTTGATTTAGCATTAAAGAGAAAGTAAAGCGTATTTTAAGAAAATGTGGATATTTGGTAATAAATAAAAAAAGAGATTAAAGTGTGAGGATTAATTTTAAAGGGGATTAAAATGTATGTATGATATAAAAAGAAAATAGGTCTATTTTTGAAAATATAGTAAATACTATAAAATGAAAAAGACTGCCTAAAAACAAACTAAGTGAGAAGAACAGAAGAAATATTCAATAAAATAATATTTTCACCAATTAATAAATTTAACGTTTTGCAATTCAAATCAATATTTATTATGGGACATTTTACATAAACTAATGGAATAATTGTCTAGTATCATATCATCATAGAGTTGGAAAATTTTAAGTGTCAGGTTATTAGAGCTCTGACACATTGAATAATCTTATTGATTTTTTATTGATTATATTGAAAATTAATTTAGAAAATAATAAAAATCATACAAAAATCATAAAAAAATAGGAAAATTCTAAGTGTCAGGTTATTAGAGCTCTGGCACATTGAATAATCTTATTGGTTTCTTAATGATTACATGGAAAATTAATTTAGAAAATAATAAAAATTTAAATGATTATAAGTTTACAATGGGTATAATTTATTAATATAATCAAAAGCTATGTTAAATTAGGTAAATAAAAATATACATTCAAACAATTTGTTAAAATATTATTATTTTTGAAATTTAAAAAATATTAAAAGATAATAAAAAGTAATTCTTTTTTAAAATAATTGAAAAAAAAAAACTTTCACATTCAAAACTTCAACATTTAATTTCTGAAAAAAATACAAATCATAAAATTTGATAAAAAGGTTGAAAAATGTTAAATAACACTATTTAAAGAGTCTTGCCAAATTAAACAATGTTATAAAAGAGTTGGAAAATTCAAGTGTCAGATTATTAAAGCTCTGACAAATGAAATAATTATTGGTTTCTTATGATTACGTATCAAATTAATTTAGAAAATAATAAAAATTTAAATAATTTTAAGTTTACAATCAAACAATGTTATAAAATAGTTGAAAAATTCAAGTGTCAGGTTATTAGAGCTCTGACAAATGAAATAATCTTATTGGTTTCTTATTGATTACATGTCAAATTAATTTAAAAAATAATAAAAATTTAATTGATTTTAAGTTTACAATCATACAATGTTATAGAAGTGTTGAAAATTATTCAAGTGTAAGGTTATTAGAACTCTGACAAACGGAATATAATCTTGTTGGTTTAATTTAGGAAATAATAAAAATTTAAATAATTTTAAGTTTACACTAGGTATATTTTATTAACATAATTAGAAGCTATGTTAATAATAATGTGACATTCAAACTCTTTTAAGTTTACAATGGGTATATTTTATTAACATAATTAAAAGTTATGTTAATAATAATGTGTCATTCAAACACTTTATTAAAATATTTTTATTTTTAAAATTTGAAAAATATTAAAAGATAATAAAAAAAATTCTTTTTTTGAATAATTGAAAAACACTTTCACATTCAAAATTTCAACATTTAAATCTAAAAAAAATACAAATCATATAATTTAATAAAAAGATTGAAAAATGATAAATAATACTCCCTCCGTTCCTTTTTGTTTCTCCACTTTACTTTTTTTACGTATTTCAACCCAAATTTTGAGCCTCGATATCTCATAGTACGCATAATAAATAATTGTAAAAATTATATATTAAAATTCTTTGCATCAAGATGAATCTAACAAAATCTTACATGAATATATTTTGACTTGAATGTATACTTTAAAAATCAAATTTAAATTTCTCTCTCATAAAGTGAAAAAATTTTAATTTGGACAAACAAAAAGAAACAGAGGGAGTACCATTTAAAGAGTCTTGCCAAATAAATTAATGTAATAAATTAGAATTAATTATGTGAGTCATGCATTTGATAATTGATGTTTTTATAAAAATAACAAGGAGACATTCAAATCAAGTTATTTATACTAGCGATTTTTAATGCAATTTGTATTAGTGAACATGTAACTAACTAATACTGCCTCTATTTCTTTTCGAACGTCATGTTTGCTTTTTAAGTACTATTCATTAATCACTCTTAATTTGTAATTTATTCTTAATCTATAAATTAAAACATAGTCAAATGGGATATTGTTTGATTCATCTCAACATAAGGTATATTAATATCTATTTTTTATAAGTTTTAATTATGGACACTTAGAGGTATTAAAGATTGAATTAGTGTATTAGCAAACGTCCAAAAAGCAAATGATACGTTTGAAAAGAAACAGAGGGAGTATATTTTTATGATGCAATAAGAATTATATAGGGACATATGGTGCAGTGCATAAATGTAGCATGCATATTGTATACACGTACATAATGCCATGTATATTGCATTAATTTAGCAAAATAACATATAGTAAAATGCATTTGATATTAAGTATGTATATAAGTATGCACATATTTAACTTTGTACATATTTATTCATTTTAAAAAAATTATGTACATATTTATTGCTTAATTATATTTATTCATTATTCATACATGCATCAACAATTATATTATTCTTCTTATTCTATTTCTCTATTAGTTAAGTGAATCTAAAAAAAATTGAAAATATATATTCTTTTGAAACTTGAAGATAAACATTTATGATATTTTTAATTATAAATTATATTAACCATTAAATTAACAGAAATTCGTGCAATACTGAGACACATACTCGTGTAGTAAAATTATTTATTGTTGTTAGAAAGTAAACCTAATCAACTTCCTTTAGTAAATGGTCAAGATAAAGTAACTAGCTAACGTTTCACATGTTTGTTATAATTTCATTATGAGCCCTAAAATTAAGCTTTAACTCTTGGTAAACTTGCATTCATGTCTTGACTCTTAGATAAAAAGAAAAGTGCTTTTATTTGTTTAGTTAAGAGATGGAAGTAAGTGCTTTATTTCTTTTGTTAAGAGATGGAGATGGTTGGAATCTAGTTCAAATTTCATAAAATTTAAATTACAATCTTCTTCTAGATCTCGACGGCTAAGAATCGAATCTAGAATATAAAAAATTAGATCATTATTTAGCTTCGGTAGGTAATGGAGTAAAATGGTTAATAAATCTCATATTTGAGATACTATTTTCACAAAACCCATATCACTGACAGCAATCCATACCGATTGCAAGATGACTTTGGATAAGGCTTATAGTCAAGTGTATGATGCTAAATCAAATTATATAGGTCTTCATGTAGCCTATCGCAAGGGCTTATAACTCTTAATTATATGAATACTAAGTTCAATTTGCCTAATTTCTTCACTAAAGTCATGACTAAGAATTCGGTTGAACCCTATGACCTAACTTGAAGCGGAGTGTAGGAAACTATATATGCATTTTATTCAACATCTTTTAATTACCTAAATTAGTTCATAGTATTAAGGTAATTATTTATTTCCTTGTTTAGTGGCTAGTGCCTCTGTATAGATCGAGGCTATATTGTTCATCATTAATCAATACAAAATTAGTATTCAGAACCTAAACTAGCTTTATTACGTATTATTTATTTCTTCATTACCCATCACTTTTAATTAAGTTGATTTCTTGACTTATGTCTCCATTGAAAGTTTGCCCCCCTCCCCCTAAAGTTTGAGCAAGGTTGCTATCATAATGAACAACTCATTGAATTAGCCTATATCTCTTGAAGTCTAAGGCCTACCATTTGTCCTTCGTCAATAGTTCATTATTGGTGGTAATCTATCATTTGCCAAAGGGAATTGGAATTTGGGACCATTGAATTGTGGATTTGGACGTGTACGTATTCTACTATTAAATTGTTCCTTTGGTTAATATACTTATTCTTTCTATTATGAGTTTACAAGTGTCGTCAAAATTATATATGAGTTAATGACGTTGTTTTGGTGAATTTTGTATACTCAAAACAAGGATTGTTATTTGTCCTTATTTTATGATCTCATCTTACAATCCAATTTTGTGAACAACTGTAAAATCTCAATTTTAACAATCTGGCTTACTCTAATTATATAATTTCATTTAATTACTACTTTCATTTTTTTATTTGGCAAAGTCATTTTAATTGTCACATTTCTATTTTTGTCAAGCTTTTTTTACCTAAATATCCTTAGTTCACACACGTAATTACGAATATACCCCCATATACCTTATTTACCCAACTACCCTTCACTACTTACACTTTACTATTTACCCTTTTTAATGAACCCCACACCTTACTTAATAACCGTGTCCAAGCAAATAGGACAACTAAATTAGATCGGAGGAAGTATTACACATAAATTAAGTTAATAAAAAAACTTTTAGTATTATTATCATTACTTTAGTTATATTACAAATAATTGGTGGCACATTAAAAGAGACCGGAGTAAGCAAAATTTATATGTAAAAGGCATTATAAATTGTATTTGATAAAGAGAAAATTTCAATCTTTACCATTATTTTATGTGTCGTTGAAAGATAAATGATAGGAAAGAAAAAGTGCTTGATAGTTGTTTTTTTAATTGGTTTTATAAACTTATTTTTGGCTTTTGAATTTTGGTTTTTATTTGGTCAAATAGCTAGTATACTTTCATATTTATCATATGTGGCTTATTTATCTTTAACATTCTATTTAATATATATTTTAATTTAAATTATCTTTAGTTATACTTAATTAAAAATTATACTAATAAAATTTATATTGGTACGAATAAAATTAAATTTCATTTGTCAATATTTTAACTAGTATCCAAAAGGCAAATTGAACATACATATGATGAATAAAAGAGAATATGTGTTGAGAATATGTGTTTGATTATTAGCTTATTGAATCACTTTTTACTTGAATTTTTCACCAAAACCAAACAGCTACATAGACAACCCTTGGCTATTGAAAATTGACTCTTGGTATTTTTGATTGTAAATTATTAATATACCTCTGCTTTATCCCTGTAATCTAGTCTAACAAAATTACTCTATATGACACTTCTACTGACGACATGCTAGGTAAAGACTTAGCGCTGGCAAAAGTCGATTCGATTTGCTAATCCGATCTGAAGCTAACTCGAAATAAGTAGATTTGTGTTGAAATTTTTGACCTAATTAATTAAATGGGTCGACCCGACCTGATCTATTTATTAAATGGTTTAGGTTCAAGTTAAAATTTTAAACCTGAAAAAAACCTGTACAACCCATTTAATTAAATGTGTTAATTGCGAGTTAAATTAATAAGTACAAGCTAAACTTAGATCATTTAATATTTTCTTATTTTTCATAGTAAATACAAAATAAACAATAAAAAACATAAAGTTAAATTTAAAGCCTAAAAAATTAGATTTAATCAACGTTAAAAACCTTAAAACGAAAAAAAAAAAAATTATAGATGGGTTAAGTGGGTCGAAATCAGGTCAACCTGATCTATTGCAGGTCAAGTCAAGGTTGTGATTTTCAACCCAATTAACTAAATGGGTTGGGTTTGGGTCAAGGGTTTTCTGACCTGTTTATATGACCCGAACCCGTACCCGACCTGATGTGTTTGACAAGCCTAGGTAAAGTCATGGATTAGGGTTTGTTTTCGGGTCTTAGAAAAACTAATTGGTTCGGGACTGGGTCTAGGGTCTTCAGACATACCCAGACTCAACCCATGCCCTCACTCCAGACCTTAAGAATAAGACATGCCGAATTCGCTTTACACCCGACTTTTTATAGAATCCAAAATTAATCTTTCGTTCAATCTAAACCTATTTATATATTTATTTAGACTAAAATTAGACTTATATACAATTCATATACCAATCTAGTACTATTAAAATCTTTAAAATGTAAAAAAACTTAAGTAAAAATAATTAAATCAAGGTTCATCTAAAACCCGTTTAGGACCATAGATCTGTCAAATTCAACGGGTTTTTAAAATTTTCAGACGCTAAACGTTTGGATCCGGATATACTTCCACTAAAAATTAATGGGCACAGGATCTGAGTCTGATCGAACCGACCTAAACGACAGACCCACAATGCCACCTTGAATTCCACCATTTTGTCATCATTTCAATTTCAATGGATTAATTTATTTCTCATTCGTTTGTTTTAGTAGAATTTTTAGTACTACTTTTAAAGTGTTGGGAAAAATTAAAGAAAAGTATGATAGAGTAAAACTACTACATTGCATGACACTATTATATAATTTTTTTTGCATATCATGATAAATTAATTGTGATGACAATTTAATTTATAATACTAGGAAGTAAGAGTAATTAACTAAAACCATGGGAGCATAATTCTACTATTTTGACCCACTACTCCACTAAGTAGACCACTTATTTTATAACCACTAAAGTAACGAACTTATTATAACTTACTAAAATAACTTACTCTTAAATAATAACTATTTATAATTTTGAATCAAATCTCAACACTTCCCCTTGATTCAAAATTTTATTTATCGTTTTTATGGAGTATCTATCTTCATGATATGTGTTTATCTTCATGATTTGTGAAACACTTCTCTTCATACCGCGACGCACTTCTCATCACCATCAATTATTGATGCACTTCTCATCACTTATACTTTTATTGATGCGCATTCTCACCAAACATCAATAGAGCGATTCTCTCCAAAAAAATTTGTGAATCACCTTTTATCACCAAACTTATTAATGCACGTAATCAACAACCTTGACATTTTATAGCACATATCTCTATTATTTATCTTGACATTGAAAAGTAACTTGCAAATCATCTCTACATTGAGCATGACTTTTTTACTTGTGAAGATTGCAACTTTACCTCAATTACGACAAGTAGACAAGCCCTTTTTTTCATTATACTCAAACATTTTTTAACGTAACTAACTTATTTTATTGCTCTTATCAACTCTACCTTCTCTCTCTATCTTTAAACCTCATTATCCAGTATTGTAAACACAAACACACACACAAAAATCACGTATTAGTACATGTTCACACATCAAATTTACTCTATACAATCAAGGCATCACTACATTGCATAGTATAAAATGATTAAATCATAAAACCCAATGTTTCTTAATTTTAAAAACGACCAGTAACTTTACAACTCTTTTTGGATAGTTTAAAATTTTCAAACAGAAAATCCGATTTTATCAATGCATCTGGAAGGCATCAATTACATTAGGTAAGAATTTTCATAATTTTAATGCCAATTTACTATTTTTAATTAATTTTAGCGTATAAACTTGTTACGCGACGAAATACGTGCACAACGAAAACTTAAACGGTAACGAATTAAATTGTTTGTGTTTATATATTTTAATCGATTAAAATATATTAAATAATTATAATTATTTATTTAGATGTATATGAACCGGGTTTTACAGGGTTTGCGCTTAAAAACCTACCCGCGGGGCTAAAATTTCAAAATCCCGCCTGCTTTAGCGGACTTATTTTATTTTTCGCTTCTTGCCATCTTTTTTTGCGGACGAGAGCTACGTGCAAATGAGTTTTTTTATTTTAAAATTTACGTTCTTACTAACTTACGGCGAAAAAATGATATTGTCAACTTAGAAATGTAAATGGTCATGGGCATTACCATTTTAAAAACTAAAAAAAAATACAAAGTCTAAAGTTAAGTCTTAATAACAATTTTTTGTAGAAATGAAAATTTTCCATTGCACCAAAATCAAGACCGAGTACCAAAACCAAGAAAAAGTACAATATGAAAACAAGACAGTCGATATTAATGTACTAATGCATCAGTAGAAAAGATGTTTCCACCTGCTAGAAAAAGGTTGAACCAATTTACTCTTTACGTGCAGACAACAGCAGGGTGCTCAAAGATAAACAAAAAACATCAAACATCGTCTCTAAACCAAACACAGGCTTGAGACTTTACAAGGCACATAAATAGGTAAAAATTTGTTCTTACACAGTATACAAAATACTGAAAATCAAGACTAACTAATATGCAACTCATAATTACAACGAACCCTAAGAAACACACAAAAAAAAAAAAAACTTAATGAAAAATATCAATTCATTAAGCATAAAATTTCCAATCTCATAATTCATAAAATATAAATTAGGAAAATTGTATATTTATAAAATAAGTCGGCGGATGAGTTTACCAACGGATACTACTTTAGTGACACTACCTGCCGTTTAACTTAGTGAGCAGGTAATACCCACCCATATATTAATTTTTCAAAATTGTTGTCCAAGTCTGCCTGTTTTTTGAGTCGGGTGGATTGAGTCTAGTAGGTAGTTCGCCCACGAACAACTATATCCCGTAGTAGTGTTGAGGCTGAATATTAGGATGTTGCTAATGTCTTTTCCGATTCTTGTTGGCTTCAAAATCAGGTACTTGAGTTACATTGTCCTTTCATAAGGCTACCATAGTTTATTTTGACACTGTTAGTGCAGTGCGACAATCCAATTCAACATCAACGCATTAAACACATTGAGATGGATAATCACTTCGTTCGTGGGAAAGTAACTCGTGGTGAAATTCTTGTGCTTCATGTTCCGTCCCGTTACCAAATCGCTGATACTTTCACTACGTAAAGCTTTCGCGCGTGTTGTTTAACAATTTTTGGGACACTCTAAATATACGAGCATTGTTTTGACTGAGGGAATGTGTTAAAAAATATATTGTTTGAGAATATATTTTATTCATTCTATTATCTTGTAGTTATTTGCGTATATCTTTGATTTGGTGTATATTCTCCTTCCCTGGTTTGAAACATCTTACTTCCATTATATATATATATATATATATATATATATATATATATATATATATATATATATATATATATATATATATATATATATATATATATATATATATATATATATTATAATGATTCATAGAATACAAAGACACGAAACAGTTTCCTTTACTAATTAGTCCCTTTAACGTGCCTTTGAGAATGCCTCCATTTACTCTTGGAATGAAAATAAAATATTACCATAAGATTTCAATACTGAAAACAAATCACATATCTTAGCACTTACCCCAAATAGTGTTAAAAACAATTTCTTGTACTTAAAGGTCATTTTGTAATAAAATACAAATACTCAACACTTGGGATATTATGAAACGTCTCTTTAGAAATGTTGGCTTATTTAGCTAACTTAAATAAAAATATTCTATATTTTTAGCTGGTTAAATTAATTAACCTTTCTTTGATCTAAAAAAAAAAAAATTAATCAATCTTTCTAGCCAACAACCAATAGCAATAGCCAATAGTCAAGTGTAAAACACTGAAGTACCAAAGTTGGATAAACTACTTTTCTTTACTAAAAATAAAAAATATTAAATTAAAAGTATAACAAAAAAGTGTAATTCAAAGTCACAAGCTACTCTCGAGAGATGAAAATAATTGGTCTCCACTTTGCCTAATATGAAAGTTGTATAGCTAAAATAAATTATATATTTTGCATAAAAAAAGTATATTTAGAAATTATATAAATCAACTAATCAGTAATAATGTCAAAGCTTTAACCAAGGTTATACCTACCATAATTATATATAGGGCTGAAAAAAGTTTGGTCTAAACTGTAAACCAAACCGAAATATTAGTATTTGGTTTGGTCTACGGTTTAAATGGTCTAGTCTGGTTTTTTCAAATTAAATTACGGTTTACGGTCTGGTCTCGGTTTTTTTATTTTTCAGACCAGACTAGATCGCAAACCGTACTATGGTCAAAAATCATAATATTTTAGTTAACAAATTAAGTTGCTACCGAGATATTTTAATATGTAGTTATTTTTATATAGCAATATATACTTGAATGATGTTGATGTTATCAACTAATTATAAATTATTATATTTATTAATTATAGGCGTGAAATATTTGCATAAATACATATATTAATTTGGATGAAAATATAAAAATAAAAAAATCGTAGATCAGACCAGACCGGAACGTTGTAAAACGGTTTGGTCCAGTCCGGTCTGGTGATTTAAACGGTCCATTCCGGTTTGAAAAATTTTCAGACCGAAATTTCTTATTTGGTCTGATTTAAGTGTCAGACCAGACCAAACCGGACCATGTTCACCTCTAATTATATATACTTGCCTCGTATTATGACCATGTGCCTAAATCGGGCTAAATTTGACTGACTTAAGCTAAATAAATTTATTTTAAAAACTTTCATATTTAAAATATATACTTTTAATTGTTTTATGTTAAACATATAAAAGAGTATTAAAATTAATACATTAGTTCTTTAAAATAGTCGCTTAAACATCTTTTAGTATTAAAAATCTGTTTATTTTACTCTTTACGTAAATTTTAAATATGAAACCTTAGATTGAATATCAATTTTAATTTTCTTACAACTAAAAAATCCACCAAATTATTGTAAAGTTGATCAACCAACAAAAATCTTCAAAATCTCAACGCATAATCTTAATGTCATATTTGACCATAATCTTCATTCCTAACAATGTTAATTATTGCTATATTGCCCTCTTTGATACCCATATCAAAAATTAAAGAGAAGATCAAATTTTTTAAAAAATAAAGATACTCTAAAATACCAAAAATATCCTTTGATCACCAAACCCAAGATAATTGCCTACCACTCATTTCTAATCCAAATATTAAAATATTTTTAACCTATGGTTAGAATACTTTAGGGTTAGATATTGACTCCAAAACCCACTATATAAAGAGAGGTTAGTTGGAGTAGACGATTCAAGCAATTGTCAAAATAATCAAAAATTAGGGTTTGTAGAGGAAGATAAGAAGAGTAGAGCTCCTTGAAGTCCAAAAGAAGGCCATATTGGGCATAATACTGCTGCTGATATATGGATACCCTGAGTCCTATCACTTATGGACTACTCTTTTGATAGGTCTCTGGCTTTGCATATCTCAGGAGCTGTTATTTGCCTTTTTTTATTAGCCATTTTTTGGATTGAAGGGAGCTCTACAACCCTTCTCTTTCTATCTTTTTTCTTTTCTTTTAACATGTTTGCAGAGCCCTTTTGAAAAAATTTGAAAAAATTATATATTTAGTAAATATATTTTTTATTAATAAATTTAACGTATTTTTTTATTAATTTTTTAATATATAGGAGAAACAAAAGCCTGCGCAGTTGATCATCTTGCATGCTCTTAAAGGCTCCCCCGTATGTTCTGGTATTATTAGTTGCTACAATCACCGTCTTATTCAACACATATTTTACTATATCTAATTTAAAATATTTAACAATTTAAAATTTTGAATTAAATAGAAATATAAAAACGATTAAAAATCAAGTTAAAATTTTCATTTTTTCTGTATTTTTGGAACTTCTAATTATAGTTGTGAAAGATCGTCTTTGTGTTGAGTTTATATGTAAATACACGGGTAAGATATTTTTGACTTAAATCTTTGTTAAGTTTATTAGGTAAAAAATTATAATAACAGATCGGATCAACTTGAAAATGAATACGTCTAATATAAATTTTTCTTCTAAATCTAAGATAATTTAATTTTAAGATCATTTGACCCATCGAGTGATTTCAAAACGTTTATTAAACAAATTCAAACACATTAATGAAGATCATTTTTCATGGTTGGTCTGTTAAATTGATTATTGATTAAATAAATACAAAAATACTATTTTAGTCAATGATTTATATTGTGAACATTATTTTTAATTAATTTATCAACGAGTACCAACACTTGTCTACAATCTCAGCCCCTGCTTTCGCCACCAGCACCAGCACTCCCCATGACCTTGCCAGGCCCGTTGTGGATCTCAGCAACCTCGGGCCGGGTCGGGATGATTGAGTTCAGCTAGCAGTGTTAAATCTTTAAAATCTTGTTCAAAAGTGGATGGAAGGTGGAAAGCAGAGTTAGATTCTTTGAGGTGTCTGGGACTGCTTTTTAACTTTATTATTTTCCATCTGAAACGTCACATGCGTTCCTGCTTTTTTGTCTCCATTATCATCTCTTTTTCCTCTCTCTAAATAGACTTATTTTCTATTCTCTTTCCCCCTCTCTACTTTCTGTTTAGCCTTTTTCTTTTTTTTTTTCATTCAAATATTAATTGTTTTGTCAGAAATAGTCAGTACTCATTAATGCTGATGAATTGACTAATGCGTTAAAGACTCTTTATCATCTTGGTTGCCAAAGTTGTGGAGTTATCGTTATGCTTAACTAAATAGTCAATATTTACTACTGCTAGTTACTTATTCCCTTTCATTTAATTTATTAGTTTTATTTATTTATAAAAATTTAATATTAATAATTTTACACTGTGATAATTAAATAAAATATTACTTCATATTAAAAGTAAATAGGACTAATATGAAGAATAGGAGAGAGTATTTAATTAGAAAATACTTTCTTCATTGTAAAATACTCCTTTTAATACTAGATTTTTATTTGATTTGTTTTAATACAAGAATTATTTAAATTAATTTTTTATAATTTTTTATTAAAAGCAATTACATATATTATAATGATATGGGTAAATGTTTTTATTAATAGCAACTATAATGATATGGAGCCAATACATGCGGTAAAATGTAGTGTGAAAAAGCTGTAAGCAAAGCACATTTTATATATAAATGCACTTTCTCTGTTGTATATTACTTTGTAAAATTTTATGATAATATATTATTTTTTTATTATTTTTAATTTGTTATTAATTTTTAATTTATAAGTTAAAATATAAATAGTAAGCTTTTGTATGATTTGTTTTAATGTAAATATTATTTAGAGCATTTCAAGTGGGTTTTTTCACCTCAAAATTGAAGGTGACCCACTAGAAAAGGGATGATAAATTAGGGTGAAATGAGGAGAGAAAAAGAAAAGTGATATTATATAGTCCAAATCTTGTGCATTTACATGGAAATGTCAAAGAATCTATTTACCAACCTATAATTACATGACACATGTCTATGCTTGTCTCCCAATTAAGTACATCTTTTGAATACCGTTACTATTTGTTCTTCCTATTTGGATATTTCACAAAGATTAAGAAAAAGAGAATCTTTGGTGGTAGTGGGTATTATTTTAATTATATAATAGTGGGAAGTAATGATTGTATTGTAAGTATGAGGTTGTAGTGGGTATTATTTTAATTAAATAGTAGTGTAAAGTAATGATTGTTTTGTAAGTATGAGAGAGAAAATAATTATAAATAAAAGAAAATGGGTACATTAAAAGAAAAGGGAGATTTTAAGGGGTTAAAGTGAGATAAAAACTTTCTAAAAATTGAAAGTATTCTAAAGTGAAAGAACTTTTGAAACTACCCGTTATAGTAATGTGGAAAATCAAAAAGGAACGGAGGGAGTAGTATATTTAAACTTTCTAGTATTCGTTGAAATGTTGTAAATTACAAAAAAAAAATTCTATAAATTACAAATTTTTCATATCAAATTTTATCACAAAATAAACCTCAAATTTACTTTCTTTATACACATTCATTTGAAATTACCTTTCAAAAAAAATTTGTTTGAAATTTATATAGAATAGAGCCAAATCGAGAGAAAAACATTTTTAGTTTATGGGACAATGAAAATTTTGAAAATTATCAAAATTATGATAATTTTAATTTATAAAATTTTAAAATTCTACCACAAAATTCTCAATTTACATCATAAAATATTCAAGTGCCACAATATTCTCGTCCAAACTCTCAATTTAATACAACACCGATATTGATTTTAGATCGTGAATATGGAAATCGCACCCTGACAAACTTTTCAAATAGTTTAGGAAGAAATGCTTCGGAGAGGATAAATTTAAATCCCGATTTCGACTTAGAAGAGGGTGAAGCCAACAAACATGAAAATATCACACAAAAAAATAGGTGGATGAAAGCTTTAAATTTGAAACTCGTTAGTTATTGGTTGAACACCTCCAAAGATTCAATTATTGGTGTTGATCAATCTAGCAATTCTTATTGGCGTAAAATAGCCAATAAATTTAATGAACTCATTGGAGAATCTAGAACTGCTAGTTAATGCAAGTCTCATTTGCAAAAAGCAATAGCATTTGGCAATAGCATTTGTTAATCATTTTGTTGGTTGTTATAAAAGAGCAAGAAACATGAATTGTAGCGGGTGGAGTGAGATCAATTATATTCAGAAGGCCCATTTATTTTTTGAACAAGAAAAAGGTAAATCTTTCAACCTTGGTATATTGGTGGGAAGCAGTAAAAGATGAAGTTAAATGGAATGATATGTATATGCAAGAATATTCATCTAAAAGATCAAAATTAAATGATTCCGGAGCATATACAACTTCATCTGGTGCTACTACTAATGAAGATATTATCTATGCTTCCCACCAATCGAACAAAAGGCTGCCAAAAAATATAAAGGAAAGAACAAGAATTTATTGACATAGAGGCTAGAAAAACGAAAGTCATGGAGAAAATGGCGTCCGCTCATCAAGCAATAGCTGATGCACAAAAGGGCAAGCTGAACAAATTTAGAGAATTTTTATTAAATTGTAGTATTTGATTTAGCGAATTTTTATTATTTTCATATTTGTATTTGTATTTTTTATATAAATTAAGTACTAATTTATTTTGAAATTTTTATATTTATTATCTGTGTGAAATAATAATTAGTAGAATTGTTTTTTTTTAAGTTATTTTAACTTAGAGGTATTCATATTGGTGAATATCAAAACTTATTTTTGATATTATTTTATAAAAGATACAAGAAATATTATTTTATTTATCAAAAGTTATAGTCCCTTCTATTCAACCAAATTGTCCCATTTATTTTTGGGTACTATTTATTTATCACTTTTAATTTGTATTTTACTTTTAATCTATAAGTTAAAACATAGTCATGTGAGATTTTGTTTGATTCGTCTTAATACAAGGATTATTATAATCAACTTTTTATAATTTATAATTAAGAATAATTTGAGATATTAAATATTAAAATGTTGCCTTGGCAAGTGTGAAAAACTAAATGGGACAATTATGCTGAATAAGAAGGAGTATTTCTTGTATCATAAATAGTTAGGAGGTGACAAATAAGTAGAATGATTCAGAGGAGGAAGGAGAAAAAAGGGGTGAAAACATAATTAAAAGGTAGTGGCACTCACACTTTTTCATCCAAAATGTAACCCATGACTAGAGTTGCTCTTATATCTAATTTTTATAATTTTTTGGGAAATTTCACATATTAGCATCGAACTTTCATGAAATACCAGTGGTAATATTTTTATAAGATTTTTCCACATGGTACCATCCAGTTTATACTTTATCTAACTACCTTAGTTTTTTTTCTAAAATTTTGTCAATTTTCGTTTAATTAACCGTTTTGACGTTTTTACCCGTATTAAGTGTTGGTTATTATCTTTATAATTTGCCTAAACATTTATGAGCGTTGATGAATTAAACATCAAAATGGTAAATTAAAAATTTGAGAGCATAAAAATGGTTTAGGGCGAATTATAAAGGCAACAACGAACGCTTAATAAGGGTAGAAATGTCAAAATGGTAAATTAAATAAAAATTGACAAGAATTTAATGGAAAATGCACGACAGTTAGATAAGGCATAAATTGGATGATATCATGTGGAAAAATCTTATAAAAGTGCTACCACTGGTATTTCATGAAAGCTCGATTCTACCATGTGGATTTTTCTTAATTTTTTATTATACATTATTGAAGATATTAGTCTTACGGCCCCTTTGGTTAGTGGTACTAAATAGCGGTAATGGAAATGGTTTATATTGTAAAATTTCAGCAAAAGTTTACAATTGTTTCCATGGTAATGAGACTTTGATCACAAAAAAGTTTTTTTGTGTACA
Organism: Amaranthus tricolor; assembly: GCF_026212465.1. NCBI lineage: Eukaryota > Viridiplantae > Streptophyta > Magnoliopsida > Caryophyllales > Amaranthaceae > Amaranthus > Amaranthus tricolor. Next base: position 19,486,694 of record NC_080053.1, read on the forward strand.
CATTTTCATTACCACCTAATACCACTTCCCCTAATGGTAATGCATTGGAATAAATTTTATGAAAAAAATGAGATGATTGAAGTTGGACAAGCATGACCATCAAGGTAGCCAAGAGATTTTTCAACTAAAATTATACTAATTTTTTCATTTTCATTACTACCTTTTATTACTATCTACCAAACGGGTCATTAAAAATTTAATTAGTGAATTAAATCGGGTGAAAATTCAAATGCTACAAGTATTATATTAGATCACCGTTAGTAATGAACACATTTAATTGGGGCCCAAATGTTGTATTTTATATGAACACCAAATTGTTCATTCATGAAAAAGCCTCCCAATGTTCACGGAAATGAACAAGTTCATGTCCCAAATACTTCAGTACTGTTTCCAACTTTCTTGAATTCACAATAGTTGTTTCATATGTCTTTTTCAATTTATTCAATACACTAATTTAATTTTAAATATTTCTATTATATATAATAAAAAATTAATAAATAATAAAATTTATATTAATATGAATTAAATAAGATTTTATTTGATTATATTTTGATATCTATATCTATATAAAGAATAAAATACTTCACAAATTAAAAGTCATTTGTGAATAGTGTTAAAAAATCAAATGAGAAAATTATTCAAGATTGGAAAGAATAAGTTTCCATTTTAATTAATTATTAATTAGAATAACTAATAATCACTCCTATTATTTTTGGAATTCATAATGAATAAAGAAGTTCAATAAAAACACAAGGAAATAATTATATAGAAGAGAAATATATCACTAATTTTGAAGTTAAAGGAAAATAGACGATGCTTTTAATAAAACATGAATTGAGATTATTCTTATTCAAAACCACGTCTTAATACAAACCAATCATTTTTAAAAATATACAAATAAACACAAATATTTATCATAAATAGAGACCATTATTAAATGCCGCCATATTGTCACTCCTTATATAATGAATTTTCAAGTTTGACTTTAATGACTTATAACTTCATCTCTCTAATATCTCTCTAAAAACACTCGCTGAATTAAAATTCAATATCGAAACATTATGGCAAATTAAAAGGATGAGCAAAATGATTCAGTAAGTGTCGATAACGATCGTTAATTTCAAAAAAAATTGCTTATGTTGAAATTTGATACATGTTCACTCTTTTGGTCATAACTTTTTATAAGTACAATTAAAATAATCACGATCGTTGATTTCAATTATCGTTAATTTCGTGGGTTTTGAAGCAAGATCCCAAACGCTTAATGTAGTGGGTTCAAGAAGAATAATTTGAAACAAAAGAAAAAATGTCGTTCTGAAATAAGAACATTACACAACATTGAGAACTTGAAGAAGAAGAATTTTCGTGCAACAAGAACAAAGCAGGTGACGGAGATGTATATTTTTCTTGGGTTTTAGGGGGGTTTTTGAATAAGGAACAAATAAAATAATAGCTTCTTTCGTATTGAAGAAGCAATATTATATGTTGGGATGAACAAGAGGCGCGTTTTTTTTTTAAATAATAAAAACATTATATGCTACGGTTCACTGAAAACCTCTGCATAGAGTGTAATTTTTATTTTGTTAAAACAACAAAAATTATACTATATGCTGCGGTTTTCAGAGAACTGCAACATACAATGTAATATTTTTTCTTCGTTTTTTCATCCTATTTTATGCTGCGTCTTCAAAAAACCGCAACATATGTCACGCAGCAAATAAGATTTTTTTCTACTAGTGTCAAGTCACCATGGAGCAGATTCATTCACTAGTCAAGGTTTTAGAGGTTGGAATAACATTAAAAGATTTAATGTTCATGTTGGTGTACCAAATAGTATCCATAATCAATGTGTAAAAAGATATGAAGATCTTATGTTGCAAAAGCAATCTATAAAAGTTATTTTTTATAAACAATCTGAGCAAGCTAAAGTTGAATATAAGACTCGTTTGAATGCATCTGTGGCTATTGCTAGATTTTTGTATAGAGGATTACCTTTACGAGGTCATGATGAGTAAAATTAATAACCAAAAAACGTTTGGTTTTATGTTAAGTTGGAAAATTTTCTTTTTATCCTTGTCTTATTTCTTTAAAATACAGTGACCTTTTCTCCATTTTTATCCATCTTCTTCTTCTTTGGGAAACTTTCTTTCAATCATGTCTTCAAATTTTGCATACTCAAGAAGTTCTTTAAGGCCACCAATCAAGGCGACAGACGTGTACATCAAAGGCATCAATGTTGTTAAATGCAGGTGTAACAATGGCCAACAAGGACGAATTTTGGAAGTTAGGGTTTCAGATTTGAGTACGAACCCAATAAGGCTCTACTACAAATATAAAGCTTGCTCTTTCTTTAGTTGGGTGAAGGAAGAAGATTTGACCAGATATGAAGGACAAAGGTTTATGAGGGAAGCATATGGAGGACAAATGTCTACTCAAATTGAAACAAAACTGATGATTCAAAGGAAGCAGTTCAGTCAATAACAAAAGATGATGAAGATTATGATTATTGTTGGTCTTTTAATACTTGTTCTTCTCATTAAGAACTAGGTTATGTAATAATTAGTTTGAAGTTACGGTTTTTTGGATATTTTTTGCTTAGTAAATGAATGAATTTAAGGTTATTGGGTATTTTTTTGCTTAGTAGTAAATGAATGAATGTGTATTTGAAATGAATTTGTAAGCAGATCAGGAATGAAAGTAACTATAAATGTAATTTACTTTGTTGAAATGGAAAGAAGTATTTATATAATCTGAAACTATTTTCATAGAGGTGCGTTTGCCTTTTCTTTGAAGTTTATTATCACTTAATATATCATATCATAACTTACTAATTACATCATCATAGTGAAAGTTCATCAAGATTTACTAATTACATCCTCGAAAATAGGATATCAGACGAACTATTTACATTACACAATCCTTAAACATCGCCATCCTTTTTATTTTATCGCCACCCCCTAATGAAATTACGATTTTGCCCTGGACTTAAAATTTCTTACATATACTCTAACCTCAGTAAATAACACCTTTATCACACTTAAAAAACAAAATTACAACATAAAATTTTTGGAGCAAAAGCTAAGGAATTCAATCCGCAAACAAATAATTGAGGTAATTTTTATTTGAATCGTGTTATTTTAAATAAAAAAATCCGAATCGCGTGCGACTCACCCATTTTTTTTAAAAAATTTTATTTTTTGAAATAATATACTTATTATTATTATTATTATTAATTTTTTTCTTTGTATTATTATTATTATTATTATTATTATTATTATTATTATTATTATTAATATTATTATTATTAATATTATTATTATTATTATTATTAATTGTTATTATTGTTGATGTATTATTATTATTGTTTTTCATTTTCTTTTAAATATTGATATTGTTATTATTATTATTATTATTATTATTATTATTATTATTATTATTATTATTATTTTATTTTTCATTGTGATTATTATTATTATTATTATTATTATTATTATTATTATTATTATTATTATTATTATTATTATTATTATTATTATTATTGTGATTGTTATTATTATTATATTTATTATTATTCTTATTAATATTATCAAATTTTTATTTTTCTTTTTAAAAAATTTATTTATTTATTTTTTAAAATATTATTATTATTATTATTATTATTATTATTATTATTATTATTATTATTATTATTATTATTATTATTATTATTATTATTATTAACTTTTTATTTTTCTTTTAAATATTATTTTTATTATTTTTGTTGGTGATGTTGTTGTCATTATTGTTATTGTTAGTAAATTTTTCTTTAATGTTATTTTTAAATATTGTTTTTGTTATTAGTGTTATGATTATTATTATTGTTTTTGTTATTATTGTTATGATTATTATTATTGTTATTTTTCTTATTATTATTATTATTATTATTATTATTATTATTATTATTATTATTATTATTATTATTATTATTATTATTATTGTTGATTTAGAAAATGAATTACAATAATAATAATAATAATTATTATTATTATTATTATTATTATTTTGTTAAATTATATTTGTTGATAATGATTAGTTAAATTATATTTGTTGATAATGATTAGTTAAATATTGTTGTTGTTAAATTATATTTGTTGATAATGAGTAGTTTAATATGTTAATTAATTATTGTCTTTTGTTCATGTGGTTAACTTAACGTAATGTTTGATTATTTTTATTTATTATTAATAGTTAATTAAATTATCAAAATTGTAGTAAATGGCTGGTAGTTAAGGGAAATGAAAGGTTTTTTTAGACACTTGTTGAGCGGGAATAGTTCTAGGCCTACCCTACTTAGAGGGGACCCTCATGAGAGGGGAGTAACGGGTTCTTCTAGGAGGGCTAGGCAGAAAGACGCTGCCAGACACAGTGAGGCCCAACGGTCGAGTATGTTGCACCAAGTGCGCACTCGGTTTGATGACCAGGCTAGCTTATAGAGTAGTTGGGGGGTTTCTAGTGATGATGATGATGATGAGTACCAAGCCGCTGTTGGTCGGCCAGTGGATTGGACTGTGGGGTCGACGGTAAATTCACACGTGCCGCCCGTAGTTCTGCAGACACATCTGAGCATGCCGGACATAGTCATGTTGATGATGAGCCGTCACGGGAGAACAGACGCTCTCAGTCCGCTGAAACAGACTAGTTGATCATATCGCCCCAACCCGGGGGGCCCAAAGATACGCGCCTGATACCTAGATATGGCGGGCACATAGCCAAAGATATTTTTGACGGCTCTACGCGTACGCCTCCGGTTCTGGAGTGCCGTAGTAGAAAGAAGTCGTTGGAGGCGATCATCGAATTGCGGGATATGTCTGCTGCGCTTTATGATGTTTACCTGCCACTCCCCTCGGCCGGCTACCCTACATTATGCACCAACACATTGACTGTGCTTTGATATCGACCTTTGTGGAGAGGTGGCAGCCGGATACGAACACCTTCCACATGCCATGGGGGGAGATGACGATTATGTTGCACGACGTGCAACGCATATTGGGCATAGGTATTGAAGGTTCACTACCGCCTGAACCTGCTGAGGGGGAGTGGAAGGGCGCTATTGCTGGTTTGTTTGGGGAGCCTATGTCCGAGCTACGACGGAAAGGGATATTCACCAGCGGTGGCATCAACGTTGCTGAAATTATGCAGTTGTGCCATCGGTCCCAGGCTATGGAGACCCAGTCGACAGCCCATTACATGGCTATTGTCGGCTCTACACTGCTGGCGGAGAAGACCAGAACCGACATGAAACCTCACCCGATACTAACCGTCAACGTCGATCAGGATGAGATCGCCTGAGGTGCGGTGACGCTGGCCTACATGTATCGGCAACTGGAAATGGCATCTAGGGCTGGTTGCAAGATCATTGCTGGTTGCCTGACATTGCTTCAGACATGGATTTACGAGTACTTTTCGGCTTGTCGCCCTCATCCTCGTCAAGAAAATGTGCCTAATAAGACTAGGGCGGAGATGTGGTCGACGCCCAGGCCAGGTCATGAGATCAACAGGCTGAGGGACTGCAGGAGTATACTGGACTCCATGACGGAAACTCAGGTATTGTACATCATATCGCACTTTGTTATTTGTATATGTTAATTTTGCTTGTATGCAGGTGGAATGGACTCCGTACATGACTTCTCCAAGGGCATTGCTAAATGAGCACCCACGCACCACCTACATCGGGGGTATCACTTGCTTTGATATCGTCGAGGTGTGTTTGCCGGAGAGGACATTGTGACAGGTTGGCTTTGTGCAGGCTATTCCCCCCCATCCTATTAGACCAACCCAGGATTTACGACCGGCACACGGTACCTATTCCGTGACATTTTCTTCTACGACTATTTACATGGAGGCATGGAGTAGGTTCCCCTATTGTGGCCGCCTTGGTGATCAGGCACTTCGTCGGGCATCTGTTCCATCAGAGGCTGATCCTAGTTACGTTGATTGGTTCAGAGTGTCCTCCCACCCATACGTCCGCCTAGGCAAAGGACCGAGTGTCGGTTTTAGTCCAGCTGAAAGTAGAGCGGAATACGTTAGTTTTTTTTTAATTTATTTGTTTTCTATTATGTGTTTGTGTTATTTAGATGCTATTTAATATCTTATTCACACCCTTTTTTTTTTTTTTACAGTTTCTAAATGAATGGCCGAGTCGAGTCGCTCCATTGGTGAGACTGCCTCCTGTTGTGGAAATGACCCCCCGGGAAAGACATACTTTAGATATATACGTTTTTGATGTTAGAGATTTATTTGCCGTATGACAAGCTTTTAAGGGGCATAACCCTTCATAGGTTGTTGGTTTTTGTAATTGAAAACTAATTTACATCAATGCTTTTATTAGTTTACATCAATTCCATACATATTGAATTCCATCCACGTATTAAATCTCATCCACGTATTAAATCTCATCTACATGTGTAGTTAAACTAAATAATGATGTACACAATAATATCACTATGGACTATCAACAAATTGAATCCCATCTATATGTGTAGTTAAACTAAATAATGATGTACACAATGTGTTACACTATGGACTATCTAAATTTACAGCATCTTCAGTGGTGTTATTACGTTGTGGTGGTCGTGGTCCGTATAGTCTATTCCAAAGCAAAATCCTGCTACTAAAATGTGTTTCGATATGTCTGGAAGAATTGTCAACTGTTTCCCTCCATGATTGCTGGACTGGCGGCAAGGAGATGAATCGTCATTCATTAATAGTTGAATAAAACGATTGCTATTCATCCAACATATATGTATAACTTTATTTACACTATGCATACCCACTGCTTTCCTTAACGGAAGAACCAAACATTTGTACATCGGATTACCGTCAGCAGAACCATAATAATCAATGCTAATGTTAAGAAATGTTGCTGCAGAGTACAATGCCATCGGTGCTTCCATCCAGTGAATATAAGGAGCATGTCCATTGCTGTGTGAACCAATTCTGAATATAGCATTGTCTAACACCTCCTCTGATAGATACACACTTACGTATTGGTCTCTGTTCATTTGCAATTCCACGCACATTGCACGTCTTAAAAGAGGCCATGCCTCCTCGCCTCTCAACTCTGTGACGGCAATAGCTCTAAAACCACAGTTACCATCACCTATAACATCATTTCAATCAAACAAGTAAGGAGGGAGAATGTGCGAGATGTGATTGGGCCATGAAAACAGTGAAAAATCACGACCTACTGCGTCATCTGCAATTATTGAAAATAAGGTTAGTAAGATTAAGTTGTAACAAACTAATTTAAATAACGGCAAGGAAAGTCATGTACCGAATAAGTTGAAACTAAACTTAATTCCAACTGAGGATTGTCTTTCCCGACCACTAGATCTATCATTGGATCTCCCGCGGGATGAAGATCTAGACCCTCGATCACGAGAAGATGATCTACTATATTCAAAAGCGCTTTTATTTCTTTGAAGGGTTTTGTTTGTGGTTGGTCTTCCCTTTCTAGGTGGACTTGCTTAAGACTCAGGTATATATCGGCTCCATCAGGGTGTAATTCATGTTCAAGTATCTGAGACAAGCGTCGTACAACAGCCGGATCAGCTTTTAAGACTTCATCGACCAACGATTGAAAGTACTCTTTGTCATCGGTGGTTATGTCTACCGTTTTCCCCAGGACACACCCTCACCGTCCAAGGTGTTTCTCCTGATTTACGACTACTTGCTACAATCATAAATTTACACCGACATGTTCTACTTTTAGAACCAGGTCGGGCAACATTATCTAGGTTATGCAAATCACCCCCTAATATTACCATAGCGCTGACATCTTAAATACAAACTAACTCTAGAACGTCCTACTTTTTGTTTATAAGAAGCACGTATAAATTGAAAACCAATTATTATTGCTATCTCATCGGCCCAACTACGTAATTAATCTAGGGAATCAAATTCTCTATCCGCAACAAATCTACCAGAGTAATCTACATTGTCTCTTAAGTTTTCAAAGTCCTGCAAATTTAAAATATGAAATAAACCATACATTAGGTTATTAAAAAATTATACATACAAACATTAATAATAAAAATATTCAATAATAAATAAAAATTATAATTTACTTTAATAATTGATATTAAAATAATAATAATACAAATTAATATTAAATAAAAAATATAATTTAATTTAATAATTAATATTAAAATAATAACAATACAAAATATAAAATAAATTAATTGTAATAATAATAAAACAAATTAATATTAAATAATAAGAAAACAATAATATTAATGATATATAATTATAAATTATTTAAATTAATAATAATAATAATAATAATAATAATAATAATAATAATAATAATAATACTAACAATAATATTAATAATAATAATAATAATAACAATAACAATAATTATAATAACAATAATAATAATAATAATAATAATAAAATAAAAAAAATTGAGTCGCACAAAATGTGCGAGTAGACCACGGTGGAGTTGCACAAAACGTGCAATTGGACCATGAAGGAGTCGCACAAAACCTTCGACTGGACCGCAGTTCAGTCGCACAATGCGTAAAAATATAGTGTATAAAGGATTTGTTGAAAATTTGAAAATCATTTACAGTTGAGGATGAAATTTGTAATATCAATTGTGCAGATCATCGGTTTAAGTGATTAGTTTTGCATTTGTGATATGAGGAAAATAGGAAGGGAAGGGATTATAGTGAAGGTTAGGTTGTGTGGATGTGGCTGAGTTGACGGTGAAGGATCCAAATTTTTTATTTTGGGGTAACTTATTATTGGTTGGGATTTGGGAGTAGGGGAACAGTAAGTTTGCTGGACTATTAATCTATTATTATTCACATCTGAAAGTTTAGTTCCCAAATACGAAACCACTATTACATCATATTTTAAAGCTTTAGACCTCAAACAGCAAATGAGATGAAGTATGATTTATAAGACAATCACATTGCCCCAATGTCGTTTATTAATTTCCAATTGATTGGCATCTTTTTAAAACAAGTATATATAACGTAAGTAAATGAGTGTCATTTTACTATAGCCAATATCAGTGTAATATGATTCGCTAGCTAATTAATTTTTGGAATTTCGATTTACTGACATAAGCAAAATGCTTTGAATGCTTATAAACAAATATAAATCATATTAGTAATGATCTTTTAAGCTATCTGTCGAGTTCTAGCTTTCTTTGTTCCTGTAATACCCCACCTTCACATAGATATTAAGTTCGTTGTCCCATAATTTATATTCTTCATTTAATTAGGTAGTATGTAAAGACTTTTTAAGGATAATTCATATTTGTAAATGTTAGTAAATTTAATTTATATACTTCATTAAATTTGGTAGTATGCAAGGATTTTTTCAGGATGATCCACATATGTAAATGTTAGTAAAATTATCAGGTATCAGCTGACTGATGTCTTTTGATGCTGAAAAGCATCTTGCTGCTTTCTTTCATGCTGAAGTAACTTTCCTTTGCCAACCCTTACATTTATCCAAACATTGATAACCGAGATTAATAACTCTACATCAAACCCTAAATTCTTTCCCCCAAAAATCGCAGTGATCAATAGAAATGAATTGAAAAGAACAGAATTTATAGCGAAAACCATTATCCATACCTGAAAACAAGTTAAAATTGGTTGAACATCAAATTGCGCTTCACGTGAAAAGGACAATTAGCCATTAGCAATAAGCACACTAGTAAAATAAGAAAAACATAATTCATGGCGAAAACCATTATCCATACCTCAATTTGATGTTCTTTGATGATTTTATTCTTTTGTATGTATGGATCTGTGGTAGCTTTATATGGTTAAAGTTGTTATCAGAAAAATAGAATATCAGACAATTAGTAATAAGCACACAATTAAAATAACAATATGATAGCATGTGGGTTGATAGAAACATGAAGTATAATACTTGAGTTCATGGGAATTAACATACTGTACAAAATATAGTGGTGGGTGTATCATTGAAGGCCACCCTTGCAAGGCCACATATCTTGAGCTTGCAATCAACATAGCTAATATATTCTTTGGTTTTAAGTCTTGATAAAAGACATTAGCTGCAAGAAAGAGTGGCAATTATAAGAATAAAGCATTAGTTTCCTCTCCAAGTTCTTAACTTTGTAGAATTAGCCATGCTCAGCATATAGAAATGACTGATACATACCAATATGGATTTGCGTCATTCTCTTTATAGGATACATCCTTCTTTGATGCTTCAACTGTCGGTGTATTTCACTAGCAGGCATGGGGAATTTTGTCTTTGATCCTTCTACAGGTTAATATTTGCGTTGATCCCTCTCTCTTATACACATAGCTACACACTTTTGGTTTTTTCCTTCTGTTAAATGATTATTTTAGATTTTTCTCTAAGTTCACATTTTCATCACACAAATGATTTGGCTTTACTATAAACAATTACTACTTTGCATAGCATGGTCCATGGATAAGTTAGCAATCTATATTCATAGTCTTTTCCTAATTTCTCTAAGATTTCGTATTATTGTTAAACTTATCTTGATTTAGAGTGGTGATTTCTTTTGTTTTTGAATAGCTTTTGTGGTGTTTCTGAATTTGGGATTTTTTGATTTTTAATTATTTGTTGTTGCAGATGTAGCAAATAATGTCGAGCATAAAAACATGAAAGAAATATTAAAGGAGCTCTCAAAGTAATTGTTTATTGGGGTTATTTTATAGTGAGCATTTTTTCAAAAATCTCTTCTACTTTACGTTTCATGTTTTAATGGTGTTCTTGGGTTGCATTTTGTTTGGGTAGGAGTTAGTGATGGTGAATACTCAAAATGCATTTATAACCTTTAGAAACCGATGTAGACTTTATAGGGTGATTTTTGTGTCAATGTCATGTTTAATTCGAACTCTAATACTTGAGTGAAGTGGGTTAAGAAAAAGTGAAATGAAGACTGAAATTGGAATGATACAAAGATGTACTGATGGCTGTAGTTGAAAGAAATTTTAATGTGATTGTTTAGACTTTAGACTATGTTAAATAATGTAATCTAGAAAAATTTAGGGAGTAATGTATCAAGAAGTAAGTAAAAAAAAAATTCTATGATATCCTAAAACTATCTAAACTAACACCCTAAAGTTAATAGTCTAGAACTATCTACAAGTTGTAGAAAAGATTAGAAACATAATGATGGTGAAAGCACCAACATAGAAGCACTATATATATGTGTTGCATGCTCTCATTTGTAATCAAGCCACATAATACAAAAAACATTTTTTTCACAAAAGCCATCAACTCTCCTCTTTATTTTTCATACTAACATCTTCAATATTTATTAATAAAAATCAATAATCCACTACAACTTCCGCATATTAATTCTAACATTTGGTATCAAGAGCCACTAATCCAAAGCCTTTTTTTTCAATCATATATCATCCAAATTTCATATCAATACCAACTCCACATATATATAAATGGCCTCCCCTAACCCCAATTCAAACACAAACACAAACATATTTAATCCTCAAGTTAATTGGGTACCTATATTTAAAGGGGAGAAATTTGATCAATGGAGTATGCAAATGAAATCAATTTTCATTACCCAAGATATATGGGAAATTATTCAAGATGGTTATGAACAACCCAAAGATGCCAATGAAGAGGCTTCTTGGGATGACACTAAAAAGTGTCAATACAAGCAAAACAAAAGAAGGGATCATTATGCCCTCTCTATAATATATCGTGGAGTGGATAAGACGATCCTACCAACAATCATGACCGCCACAACTGCAAAGGAGGCATGGAGCACTTTGGAGACAAAATATCGAGGCTCGGAAAAGGTAATACTCTTCAAACTACAATCTTTATGGGGTCAATTTGATAGTATGCAAATGACCGATAATGAGTCAATTCAATCATATACCGACCGAGTCTCAAATATTGTTAACCAAATTTGATCCAATGGAGACACCATATGTTAAAATAATTCGAAAAATATTAAGAACTTTAACCAAAAAATTTGATCATATTGTGGCTGCTATAGAAGAATCTAATAAAGATTTAAGTTCACTCACCATGACTAAATTAATGGGCTCTTTATTAGCACATGAAGAAAGAATGCGTAAATTTGAAGAGCAACCAATTGAACAAGCTTTTCAGGCTAAATTAAAATTTTCTAATAATGGAAAAAATATAAATGGCCACGGTAATAATTTTCAACCAAAAAAGGGTAATTTTAACAACCGTGGTAGGGGGAGAGGAAATCATAAAAATCAAGGGAGCCGAGATAACAACTCTTATTGCATATTATGCAAGAAAAACAATCATAATACAAGAGATTGTCGGTACAAATGCAAAAGATGTACTCGACACTCTCATTTTGAAAAAGATTGTTATTTTCGGCAAAAGGAAGAGGCTAATTTCACAGAAAATAATGATCAATTATTTTACACATGTCTGAATGCTCAAGAAGAGCAAACTGACACATGGTACATCGATAGTGGTTGCTCCAACCACATGACCGGAAATAAAAATTCATTTGCTAATCTTGATGAAAATATAAAATCACAAATAACACTTGGTGATGGGAGTAACCAAGTACTTGCCGGAAAAGGAACAATTGTTGTTAAAACAAAAAACGGCTCCTCTAAATTCATCCCCGATGTCTTTTATGTCCCTGGGCTAGCACAAAATTTGTTAAGTGTGGGTCAGTTAGTCTAAAAAGGCTATATGGTAAAATTTGATAATAATCAATGCCACATATATGATAAGAAAAAGGGGCAATTAATCACTACCACTAAAATGGCTCCAAATAAAATTTTTCCACTTAAAATGCAATTGGAGTTTAATACTGCCCTAAGTACAATGGTGAATGAATCCGAATTGTGGCATTTGAGATTCGGACATTTAAATTTTGACAGTTTAAAACTGTTAAAAAATAGAGAAATGGTGATTGGGCTACCACCAATCACTAATGAAAAGAAAATTTGTGAGGGTTGTATCTATGGCAAAATGCATAGATCACCATTCCCAACCTCATCATGGAGGGCTAGAGCTCCATTAGAGCTTGTCCATGCTGATATATGGGGTCCTACCAGGAATCCGTCTCTTGGTGAAAAAAGATACTTTCTGTTGATTGTGGATGATTTTTCACGCATGATGTGGGTGTATTTCTTGGAGAAAAAATCAGAAGCATTATCCCACTTCATGCAATTTAAAGCCCTAACAGAAAAATAAAGTGGGCATTCAATAAAGGTTCTAAGAACCGATCGTGGGGGAGAATTCACAAGCAATGAATTCAACAAATTTTGTAAACAACACAGCATCAAAAAGGAGCTCACAGTCAGACGCACACCACAAAAAAATGGTGTTGCAGAAAGGAGAAACAGGACAATTGCTGAAATGGCTCGGAGTATGATGCAAGGAAAAAATCTGCCTAAACATTTTTGGGCAGAAGCTGTCCACACAGCTATTTACATACTTAACAGGTCTCCCACAAAAGCGGTAAGAAGCATGACGCCGTATGAAGCTTGGCACAAATGAAGGCCAAGGGTTGAGCACCTCAAAGTTTTCGGGTGCATTGCATATGCCCACGTCCCGAAGGAGAATCGGGATAAGCTAGACGGAAAAGGAGAAAAATGTATCTTCATTGGATACAGTGACGAGTCTAAAGGATATCGTCTCTATCAGCCCGAATCCAAGGAGTTGATCATCTCCAGAGATGTCATATTCGATGAAAAGGCGCAATGGCAATGGAACGAGAACGATGTTGAAGTTCCAGTAGAAGTCATTCCACCACCAAGCCCAGATGAAGGAGAAGATCCAATTCAGTCACCAACTCAATCATCTGCAAGTCCATCACCATCAACCAATCCAGGAACACCATCAAGGAGCCCAAGAAGTCCATCTACATCACAAAGCTCAAGGTTGGAGCCAAGTCACTCAAGCCCAGCTCAAAAAGTTCGAAGATCACAACGAGATCGATGTCCACCAAGCTACTTGGAAGATTATCAATGCAATCACACCATCATGGCACTCTTTGCAGGAGAACCACAAAACTTTGAAGAAGCAGCTCAAGAAGAAAGATGGATCGAAGCCATGAACGAGGAGATTAAGATGATAGAAAAGAACGACACATGGGAGCTTGTTGACAAACCTCAAGACAAGGACGTGATCGGTCTCAGATGGGTTTACAAGATCAAGCACAATGAAGATGGCTCCATTCAAAAGTACAAAGCTCGTCTAGTTGCAAAAGGATACTCACAGCAACCTGGAATTGACTTCAACGAGACATATGCTCCAGTTGTCCGTATGGAGACAATCAGGTCAGTCCTAGCTCTAGCAGCCCAATTTAAATTGCAAGTTTATCAATTAGATGTCAAATTAGCATTTCTCAATGGGGAGCTAGAAGAAGAGGTATATGTCGAACAACCTCAAGGATATATAATTAAAGGAAAAGAAGATAAGGTGTATCGCCTTCGAAAAGCCCTCTATGGGCTCAAGCAAGCCCCTCGGGCCTGGAACAGCAAAATCGATGGATATCTTCTCCAAAATGGCTTTGTAAAAAGCCCAAATGAGCCATCACTCTATATCAAGACCCAAGGGCCAAAGTTTCTCATCTTATGCTTATACGTAGATGATCTAATCTACATAGGCACCGATCTGAGGATGATAGAAGACTTTAAAAAGACAATGATGTCAGAATACGAAATGACAGACCTCGGAGCTATGAAGTACTTCCTTGGCATGCAAGTCAAGCAAAGTCCAGGTAAAATATTTCTCTCACAAGAAAAATATGTCGAGGATATGCTCAAAAAATTCAACATGAGCGATTGTAAGCCAATGGCTACACCAATGGCTACAAATGAGAAGCTCTCAAAGAATGATGGAAAAGAAAAGGTGGATGCATCAATCTACCGAAGTTTAGTCGGATCTCTCATATATCTTACAAATACAAGACCAGACATCGTTCATGCAGTCAGCATCATCTCAAGGTTTATGAGTGAGCCAAGCAAAGCTCACTTAGCAGCAGCCAAGAGGATACTCAGGTATATCAAAGGAACAAAAAGCTATGGGATAATGTACGAGTCCGAAGCAGACTACAAGCTCATAGGCTACACGGATAGTGACTGGGCAGGAAGCATCGACGATCGAAGAAGTACAAGTGGATACGTGTTCCAGCTAGGGTCCAAGTCTATCTCATGGTCATCAAAGAAACAAGCTATGGTAGCACTATCATCATCAGAAGCAGAATACGTATCAGCGACAAGCGCGACATGTGAAGCAGTATGGCTAAGAAGAATCCTAAAAGATCTACAACAAAAGACAGAAGATGCAACTACCATCTATTGTGACAATATGTCAGCAATAGCCATGACAAAGAATCCAGTCTTCCATAGTCGCACAAAGCATATTGAGATACGACACCACTTCATTCGTGAATTGGTCGAGAAACATGAGATCAAGCTAAAATTCTGCAAGACAGAGGAGCAACTCGCAGACATATTTACCAAGGCACTTCCAACAGAAAAGTTCATCAAATTCAAAAGACAGCTAGGAGTCCAAGATTTTTCAGATTCAGGGGGAGTGTTAAATAATGTAATCTAGAAAAATCTAGGGAGTAATGTATCAAGAAGTAAGTAAAAAAAAAAATTCTACGATATCCTAGAACTATCTAGACTAACACCCTAAAGCTAATAGTCTAGAACTATCTACAAGTTGTAGAAAAGACTAGAAACATAATGATGGTGAAAGCACCAACATAGAAGCACTATATATATGTGTTGCATGCTCTCATTTGTAACCAAGCCACATAATACAAAAAACCTTTTTTTCACAAAAGCCATCAACTCTCCTCTTTATTTTTCATACTAGCATCTTCAAAATTTATTAATCAAAATCAATAATCCACTACAACTTCCGCATATTAATTCTAACGTTTTGTTTAGACTATTACTAATTTTTAATGGCTGTAGCTGAAAAAATTTTATATCAGAATGATGATCAACAAAAAATGTGGCTAGAAATGTTTACTGTGCAAACATTGATAACTACTCACTAGCAGTAGTATATTCTTGGACTGATCAAATGTTATGTTTGACTTTAGGGTATGAATTGAACTAACTTTTGATTAGGGATGGCAACGGGTTGGATCTGGATCGGGTCCAGACGGCCGGGTCCAAAACAAGTCTAACTTAATTTCGCATTTTGATTTGAATTTTGCATCGTATTGAGATTGCGATAGAGTTATATTCGTAGACTAATGATAATAATATACTCCACTACACAATCTATTATACTATACAACTTAAAATTATCAAAATACCCAACTAGCAAATCCACCATTCAATTCCGCAACAAAACTAGAATTACCACTAGTGGAAAAAAATGTATTTGCTGCTCATTATTTGATGCGATTTTTGTGTATTAGCAGCAAAAAATAGGAAAACGTATTAAAAAAAAATACTCTAATTGCTGCGGTTAACCCTTTGACCGCAGCAAATACCCTCGCATCATGCATTAATTGCTGCGGTTTTTCCACAACCGCAGCAAATAACCCTTCAAAATTAGCTTAATTGCTCCGGTTCTTCCACAACCGCAGCAAATAACCCTTCAAAATTAGATTATTTGCTCCGGTTTTGTTGTGAACCGCAGCAAATGACCGTTGGACAAAAACCCGCCAGTTTCTTTTTATTTCGCATATCTTCTCAAATACGTTATACAGTACAGTTGTTCATTGAAAAAACGCTTTATCTTCATTTGCTTTTCATTCCTCTTCTACATCTTCACAAATGTATAAGATTAAGCATCAAGATCATTTGTGTTCGTTTCTTGTGTTCATCTTCATTTTCACAAACGCTGTTTTATTCATTTGCTGTTATTCATCTTCATTTGTGTTCGTTGCTGTTCATCTTCACAAACTTGTCGCTGTTCATCTTCACAAACTTGTTGCTATTCATCTTCACAAACTTGTTGCTGTTCTTGTTGCTTCTGTTCATCTACTGTACATCATCAAACTTGTGTTTTGAAGGTAAATCCTTGCTTCTGTTCTTATTCATCATCAAACTTCGAATTTTCATAAACCTACTTGTTGCTTCTGTTTTGTTGCTGTTCTTGTTGCTTCTGTTCATCTACTGTACGTGTGATAAATATCTAAAAAAAACCTAAATTAATTACCTTATTTTTATTTTGAACCAACTTCGAATTTTGTTGCTGTTCTTGTTGCTGTTCATCGAATATAATTATGTTTCTGTTCATCTTCTTGTTGTTGCTGTTCTTGTAAAAAATCTTGTTACGTTGTTGTTCTTGTTGCTTATTCTTGTTGTAAAAAATCGAATATAATCTTGTTGTTCTTGTTGTTGTAAATCCTTGCTTCTGTTCTTGTTCTTGTTGTCTAAATGCTTAAATTTGCTTCTGTTCTTGTTGTTGTCATATTTGTTTTTCACAATTTATCTGATTTAATTATTTCGATTTTAAATATTTTTAGTTGTGTATGTTTTAAAAATTATTAAAAATTAATATTAATAAAATTTAAATTTTAACGAATTAAATAAAATTTTACTTTACTATGTTTCAACTTATAGATTTTACATAAAATACTGATTTTACATAAATGAAATAATTGTTTTGAATTGAAGTGAGTATCTAGTATTTTAATGATTGTATTTATTTGCTTGAGGGTTAGGGAAATAGGTGAAATTTTAATATGAAAATATTAATGTTGCATTCTTATTTTTCATGTTATTTCTAATATATAGTTAATACAAAATAATAATACTCCTCGTTGATAAATAATACTAGTATATTATTATTTGTGGAGTAAATAATTTTTTGTTCAGAAAGTATTTTTAATTTTTAAGTTTCTTGTTCGTTTAATATTGTATGATTCGTTTATGTTGTTGTTGAAGTTCATTGATAAGCCACTAGACCGGATTTTAAGGGTGAATTGGACTTATGCTTGATTGTACTCTACGTCTAGTTTGTAGCTAGTATCATAAATTTTCAAATAAGATAACTATTAGGTTATATAATTTGATGTATATTAAAGTCAATTATAACTTTAAATTTTATTTTTTTAAAAATTTTTAGAAAGATTATTATAATCAAAGAGTTTAAGTACCTTCAAATAATTTATAGTAATTCTAAAGTGACCAATTATAGTTATAAAGTAATCACCTACAAGTCATCATTAACAATCTTAAAAAACATTATTAATTATTAATTTTTATTGTTTTTATATGAATATTATTAATTATTGTTTTGTTTTAAATCAATTAATCACACTAATTAGGATGACAAACGATCGTTCTTGGATGTATGGAAGCATTGAATCGTCGGAATTATTGATGGCGTATTAGAATTTTGTAGTATTGCGGTTGAACATCAATTTAGGACGGAGGGAGTTGGTTTTTATTGCCCATGTGTCAGTTGTGGCAATGTATCAAAGGTAGATAGTGTAGATATCCTTAGGGAGCACATACTTCGACGTGGGTTTAGGCCTCAATATCATGTTTGGGTTTGGCATAGAGAGAAGGGAGTTTACAAAGAGAAAAGTGTTGTTGAGGACGTCAATAATGTGGTCGATGTCAATGAGGATGTAGTAGATCATGTTGATGGGTGTGAGACAGATGAAGAGAATGTCGATGAGGATCTGGATCGTGTTGATGAGATGATGGAGGGAGTCGAGGATGAGTTAGGAAAACGTCCTCGTGTTTTTGACTTGTTGACAGAGGCTTCTCAAAAGCCTTTGTACCCTGGATGTACAAAGTTCACCAAACTAACAGCAGTGTTGACAATTTTCAACATTAAGTCAAAGTTCAATTGGAGTGACGCTAGTTTCACAATGTTATTAGAAGCGTTAGGTGAGATGCTTCCTGAGGGAAATGAACTTCCAAAGTCGACATATTATGCCAAAAAGTTCATGTGTCCTTTCGGCTTAGAGTACCAGAAGATTCATGCGTGTCCGAATGATTGTGTGTTGTATCGGAATGAAAACGAGAACTTAGAAGAGTGTCCTAGGTGTGGGTTATCGCGCTACAAGCGTAAAGGGGCTTGGGATGCTAAAGGGCCCCCGGCTAAGGTATTGTGGTATCTTCCAATAATACCTAGATTCAAGCTTTTGTTTTCTATAAAGAAAGATGCGTTAAATTTGAGGTGGCATGCAGATAGGGTGAAGAAAAGTCACTTGCTCACACATCCGTCTGATTCTCCGGAGTGGAAGAGTATTGATAGGTTGCATAAGACATTTGGGGATGAGGTTCGTAATTTAAGGCTCGGACTGTGTACGAATGGAATGAACCCATTCGGCAATCTTAGTTCTCAACATAGTACTTAGCCGGTACTTTTAGTGATCTATAATTTGCCACCTTGGTTGTGTATGAAGCGTAAGTACATAATCCTTTCGCTTCTTATCTCGGGTCCTAAACAACCTGGCAATGACATAGATGTGTATCTTGCACCTCTCGTTGAGGATTTGAGAAAGATGTGGGATGAAGACGTTTCAGTGTTTGATGCATATGCTAATGAGGAGTTCACCTTGCGAGCAATGCTTTTATGCACCGTTGATGATTTTCCGGCATATGGCAACTTATCGGGTTATAAGAACAAAGGGAAGAAAGCATGCCCAATATGTATCGATGACATGGAATCCACGTGGATTCCTAAGTGCAAACACGTATTCATGCACCATAGAAAGTTCCTCCCACGAGACCACCAATATCGTAAGAAGAAGAAGTTGTTCAACGGGGAGGTTGAGGACCGTGTAGCTCATCGACCGTTGACCGGTTATGAGGTTTATGAACAGGTTAAGGGAGTTGAGACTGTATTTGGTAAAACGGGGCAAGTGCAAGGGGGTGAAGACCGATTATGGAAAAAAGAATCAATCTTTTGTAAGCTTCCATATTGGAGAGATCTACAGGTTAGGCATTGTCTTGACGTTATGCATATAGAGAAAAATGTATGCGATGCCATACTCGGGACTCTCATGAACATTCCGGGTAAGACAAAAGATGTTAGGGCCGTGCGAGATTGGTTTGAATGTAAGGGTCTTCGTCCGGAGTTGTGGGCACATGTTAAGGTGAGTAAGAAAAGAAATAGAGCTGATGAAGTTGGTGGCAGTAAGAAGATGAGTAATGACAAAGTTTAATTGCCTCCAGCTTGCTACACATTGTCCAAAGCAGAGAAGCGGACATTTTGTGAGTGTTTGTATGGCATTAAGGTTCCGTCTGGGTACTCATCCAACATGAAGAGATTTCTGAGCCTAAATGGTGAGCGGAATGTTGGACCTCTTGAGTTTTGATGATGACTACACTTAAGCAAATATGTGTTTAGAGATTGTGTGCAGGTCGATATCCGATTAATTGTGATCGTTGATAGTACCTATGGCTTAGTTCATGGGAATGCACGTGTCAAAAGGATTCAAGGGATGTTAGAAGAAGTATATCGCTTGGGATGTAAAATGGAGACAGCAGGTCTACTGTTCCTAAGTTGGATGTTCTAGCAAAACTGGATTCTGGAAACAGCGCACTGTTCCTGAACTGGAGTCAGCCTACGTTAACTGGAAATTCTGGTTATTTATTTATAATTATTATTTTTAGTTAATGTATTAAATAAAGTTAATTTGTTGCATTTATTAATTATTATAATTAATTGGCAAAAAGTTTTCTAAAAATTACTTTACGTATGAGCCTCTAAATAAAGATCCTTTATTTTAGGATCTATTTTTAGTAAATATTGGATTTACTAAAAATAGAATTAGTTGTTGTTGAATGGGTCTTAGCTATCATTCTAAACCGTCTTTATTTCTAAAAGTTAGCAAGTAATCATTCCCAATCAGTATAACCGTTTCTATTTATAGCAAACACGTTCCAGCAATTAGTACTGGAACAGGAACAGCTGTTTGTAAAACTGCTGCCTTAAAGGGAACATAACCTATTATTAGGGAACATCGGTTATTGCTAAATAACCGTGGGCTTGAATTGGTCAACTTTAAATGCCTATTTTTAAGATTAACCGTAGGAAGACTTGGTTATTAAAATCCACATTACTCCCATGATCTTTTGATAGGGAATAATGGATTGGAATATTCCTTATTCTTAGGGATTTTAGCTCTATAAATAAGAGGCTCGGTTATTCATAAAAACTTGCCTTAGTATGAGCCATTAAATCATACGTAATTTTGGGAGAATTTTTACAAGAAAATTTTGTTTTTAAAATGCCAATTAATTTATAATAGTTTCTTGTGCAACTCATTGATTTTATTTTTAGAGAATTATTATCCTTTTGTAAGGGTTTTTGAGAGAATCTTTGTAATTAGACTCGGGTGAGTCTAAGGGGGAATTAGAATGCTTCTAGTGAAGCTAGAGAAGAGAATAGCTTTGAGTGAAGCTATTGAGGAGTTTAGCTTTTAGTGAAGCAAAGTTTGTTGCTTTGAGTGAAGCAATTTGAGAGAGAAGAGTTGGCCTAGTTGATGCGCTTCGAGTGAAGTAAGATGTTTAATGTAATTGTAACGAGTTGCCTTAAACATAGTGGAGAATTTAGAAATTCCGAGGGGTCGTGGTTTTTCCTTCTATTTAGGCCTAGAAGGTTTCCACGTAAAAATCGTTTGTCTCTTTTAATTATTTCGCTCTAAGTTTAAGCTTTATTTATTTTATTCAATTCCGCAAAACAGGGCAAAAACGCTTAAACTAGTAACAACAACAATTCACCCCCCCTCTTGTTGCTGTTCCCGTTCCTAATTGAGTCTACACGGAAGTTGGGAAGCATGAAATCTCACGATTGCCATGTAATGATGCAAGTGTTCTTACCAATTGCAATCCGTGGAATACTGCCAAAACATGTGAGATATGCTATTACCGAGCTATGTTCGTTCTTCAACACAATTTGTAGTAAAGTTCTTGATCCCTTTAAACTTGATGCACTTCAACTCGATGTGATTGTAACTTTATGCAAGTTTGAGATGTATTTTCCACCTTCTTTCTTTGACATTATGGTACATCTTATTGTCCATCTTGTTCGTGAGATCAAGCTTTTGGGTCTAGTTTTTTTAAGGTGGTGTTATCCTTTTGAAAGACACATGGGTGTTTTACAAAACAAGGTGAGGAATCCAGCACAACCCGAGGGGAGTATGATTCAAGGCACTGTGAGCAATGAGATTAGTAACTTTATAGCCGAGTATTTGGCCATGGCAAAGCCTATTGGACTTCCCACCTCTAGACATGAAGGAAGGCTTGAGGGAAAAGGAACAATTGGCTCCAAATCGGTCACACCTCCTCGAGAAAGCCTTCTACAAGCACACTTGTATGTGTTGCATCATATTCCGGAAGTTCATCCTTTTTTGAGTGAGCATTTTGATATATTGCGCGTAAAAAATCCTTCTAAAGGGGATAGGGCATTGATGCAGTTGCATAACAAGACGTTTATTAATTGGTTTCATAATCGAGTAATATGCGAAGAACTCAAGGGTGTATCCGAAATTGTTAAGTGGTTAGCTTTTGGTCCTCGTGATGATGTCAACAAATATGAGGGTTACGATGTCAATGGCTTCACATTTTGGACTGAGGGTCAAGACAAGAAGTCATCGTATCTACAGAATAGTGGGGTTTCTATTTTGGCGTCATCTACATTTTACGCGAGTGCGAAGGATCAAGCGCCGGTTGATGCTAAATTGGTATACTACGGGCAGGTACATGAAATATGGGAGCTTGACTACTCTACTTTCAATATTGGTCTTTTCAAATGTAAGTGGGTAGATAATAATCGACGATGCACTAAAAATGACGACCCTTGTGGATTTACTCTTGTAGACTTAGCTCGTTTGCGTGATAGTGAGGAGCCATTCATACTAGCTACACAAGCCAAGCAAGTATTCTACATTGTCGACCCGTCTGATAAAGAATGGTCTATTGTTGTACCGGGAAAAAGAAGTATCCTTGGTATAGGTGATGTTGAGGATGAGGAAGAATATGATGCTTTTGAAGACTCCCCTCCCTTTATCTATCCAAAATCAATGGATCAAGATGATGTAGATGATGTAGATGTTGGTTATATGCGTGTAGATCACACGGAAGGAATACATTTGAATTAAGTGATTCCCAAGGTATGAATTTAAAGCTTTTTAAAGTTTTTTTGGCACTTGTTTTGTTTTGCATGAAACATTGCACATAACACTATTTGTTATATATTATTGTGTTGAACGTATTAGAATTGTTTGTCATATTCTTAATATTACTTAGCTTATGTTCTAATATATTTCTATTCATACTCTTTCAGGTATCGATATACAATGCATTTATTCAGAGACGAAATTGTCCTCGAGATTGAGACCTCGGATAATGAGCATCGTAGTAATGACAGCGAAGAAGACCAAATTGTGAGATACGAGCGTATGGCTGAAGACGCTCCACCGATTGACAATGATTTTGAAACTGAAGACGCCCCACCAATGGATGCTCTCACCAATACCAGCAGTAAGAAAAGAAAAGGGCGAGGTCCTACAAAAAAACTCAAAGTCACAGAACCCATGCATTTGGAATACAATGCATTGGGTCAACCCTGCGAAAAATGGCGTAGGCAATATGGAAAACAAGTGGGTCTATGTATCCGCAAGCTTTCCATATTGCACGCATGGAACGAGGTTCCAGAGGGTTTGAATAACTCTCTATGGCATGATACTGTGGTAAGCAACTTTACTATTTTTACTCATTTATTTTCATTTTAAAATTAATTTGATTGATAGTAATAAATATAATTTATTTTTGTAGAATCTTTTCCACATCGAGAGCGATGAGGACAAGAAGAATGTATTTCTTTCAGCTGTTGCTGAAAGATTCAGAGATTTCAAATCCAAGCTAGTAACTGGCTGGATTACGAAGAGCCGTGCCCGTACGACCAAAAAGGTCAAAACGGGAAACGAAGGCGGAGAGCAAGCACCTTCGAAGATGCCCTACGAAATATGGGGTCACATAACGAAGAGGGATTGAGAGGCCTTTGTAGCCAAAAGAACAACTCCCATAGAAGTTGTAAGTATTTCATATTATATTATAGTTTACCAATTTGAATTTACTTCTTTTGATTCAGTCATTAAACTAATACATGACATTCGATTTCTATTGATTAATTAGGAAAAGCGTGGTAAAGCTTCTGATTCTGCAAGCAAAAGGAAGTTTTACCATCGCTTAGGCCAGAAAACGTACGATGAGGTCCGAAAAGAGTGGGTGGATGCGGGTTTATACCCCAATAAGAGTTCATCCACGCCCTCATCTACGACTACCTCCGCATCCGTGAATCTTGCTGGAGATCGGGTGCGTGATTGGTATTGCGAGCTTCATTCCCAAGATGCAAGTGGTAAATTTACCATTAATGATCCGGGAACGAAGAAGGTTGCTGATGCTGTGGTGAGTTTTGAAATTATTAAGTATATTCTTCATTTGTTTTGTATTCTTTGGCTTTGATGTACTTATACTAATTGCTATATATGTCACTTTTTATTTGAACAGATGGGCTGGAAGGAAAAAGAAGCTACGGGGGAGTTCACCCCAAGAGGCAATGTTGACGCATTGCATATGGTCTTAGGGAAAGACCACAGTGGGCGGGTAGTCGGAAAAGAAGGCGTTCGCGTGGGGTTACAGAAGGCATTCGGCAAAGAGTGTGTTGCTACTCAATCCCGAACGGCACTGCGGGAAGAAGCAGCAACCCTCCGAGCGGAGATTACGAAGGACGTTCTCGCCAAGCTGGCCGCCGTGTTGTAGACGATGGGAGCACCCATTGTGGACTTGGCAAACCTGATTGTCGAGGATCAGGAAAGTCAACATGGGGATTCTAACGCTTTGGTCGAGCCAACACCCGAGCCCATTACCCCCGTAGCACCCCAGCTCATTATTAATACCCCTGAAAAGGAAAACACCACACCGGAGAACATAAACTTTGTTTCTCAAAATCCGGAGCCAACTCCGGAGCCAGTGCTACAGGTACATAGTTTTTAAATATATAAGCACTTATTTTAATTTAAATTGCAACGCGTAATTAATATTTTATTATGATGCTTATTATACTAAACGACACACTTTTCAAGAGGCGACTCCTTGTTCTCTTTTGCTGCCTCAGTTAGGTGTTGCTAGTGATGGTGACTTAACTGAGGTTGCATATGGTGTGGCCCAGCCAAATAAAGAGGGCCAAACAGTGCATTCAATGCCTGTTCCAAGTGGCCACATCAGTGTTTCCGTGGAGACTATTGTAAAGGGGTTTG
This sequence comes from Amaranthus tricolor, assembly GCF_026212465.1. NCBI lineage: Eukaryota > Viridiplantae > Streptophyta > Magnoliopsida > Caryophyllales > Amaranthaceae > Amaranthus > Amaranthus tricolor. The sequence goes on from NC_080053.1 coordinate 19,511,919, forward strand.
AAGATTTCTCACTCCCAATTCCAATGCCAGCATTGAGCCTTGAGAAACTATCAGACGCCCTAGAAAGTTTCGTCACATGGCCATATGCTTGGGTTCGATTCACTAACATGGTAAGAATCATTTGTACCTTATTTATTTTTATTTTTTTAATTGCATGCTCACACTAATTTAATTGTATAAATTGAAATAGCAAAAGAGTCCAAAGAGATCTTGGAGAGAGGTCGGTTCCTCAGCAAAGATGTCGACTGGGTCAAAGTCGATGCCAAGCACTCCAATTTTGACTGATGAGGAGCTAAAAGATCTCTCTCAAGATTGCAAATGGCTGCATTATTGTGCATCTCGCATAAGTGAGGAGGACCCAATCATTTTGCCCCTGCTGAAGGAGTAATACTGCTTTATAGAGAGCCCGTTTGTAATTATTGGTCCTAGTGACATCGGGCAATTTTTGAGAGGAGAGATGCTGAACGTAGCTCTTTTCCATCTCTACATGAGGTGATGTTCATTATATTACAAGTTAGGCATTGTTGTTCGTTTAATTGTTTTAATGACCGAATTACTAACAAAATTCTCTTATTTGTGAGTTTAGTGCGGCTTACGAGGAGCTAAATTCTTGCGAACCTCCAATAAAAATTGGATGGTTTTGTCCGGAGTCGATTTCGGGTAGTAAATGTAGAAATGATCCAGATCAGGTCAGAGCATACATTGAGACTGGTTTGACTAACTCCCTTGCATCTAAACACACATTCATTCTAGCTCCATATTGGGAAGAGTAAGTTTTATTATTGAAATTGAACTTATCTTTTGATTTTTAAAGTCACCTAATCTCTAATTTGTTGATTTTAAATTTGTGTTTGTAGTTTGCATTGGATACTTTTGATCATTTGTCCTTTAACGAACACTGTGCACGTCTTCGACTCATTACAAAAACCTCAAAGCCCACATCGCAACACAAGATTCAAATTGTTGTTGAATACGTACGTAATATTAATTATTTTACCAATTTGATTTAATTAAGTGTTATATATATATATATATATATATATATATATATATATATATATATATATATATATATATATATATATATATATATATATATATATATATATATATATATATATATATATATATATATAGTATTACTTTTCCCATGCGTTTCAGCGCAATGAAAAGAGTGCGTGGACAAATGGGATCTACATCTAGAGCCACATTTCCAAAATGGATAGCAAGAAAGGTACACAAATTTGATTTTAAGTTGCGATTTTAAGGGTTTTTAAGCGTTTTTGTCAATTTCGCGCGTAACGTAGGTCAAACATGGTTTGTTATGCACAAAACTTGGCACACAACACTATTTGGCATATATTATTGTGTTGAAATGGTTATAATTGAAAATAATAGTCATATCCTATAAATTAGAAGTTAAGTTGCGATTTTAAGGATTTTTAAGCGTTTTTGTCAATTTCGCGCGTAAAGTAGGTCAAACATGGTTTGTTATGCACGAAACTTGGCACACAACACTATTTGGCATATATTATTGTGTTGAAATGGTTAGAATTGAAAATAATAGTCATATGCTAGAAATTAGAAGTTAAGTTGCGATTTTAAGGGTTTTTAAGCGTTTTTGTCAATTTCGCGCGTAAAGTACTCAAACTTGGTTTTGATGCGAAACTAGGGCTGATTATTAAGGCCTTGGTTATGCAAGGATTAATGTTGTGCGTAAGCTTTGATTAATGACACAGTCAAAAACTACAAATGATCATGAAAAGAACACGAAACAACCACAAACACTTAAACAAAATTCTGATCTAGCAAGCTGCCGAGTAGCCCTCCTTCAGCTCAGCTTCTAGGAGTCCACGGGGATTGTTAGAATGGTTTTAGGAACTTTATAGCTAGATCCAAGTACCAAGATTCCATTTCCACTTTAGCCTAGGTCCTGGATGCATAGGTTTGGTCTCCACGTGTCGTGCAAGGTGGTCTGGTCACTAGTTTGCTGTTGTGTCAATTTCGCGCGTAAAGTAGGTCAAACATGGTTTGTTATGCACGAAACTAGGCACACAACACTATTTGGCATAAATTATTGTTTTGAAATGGTTAAAATTGAAAATAATAGTCATATGCTAGAAATTAGAAGTTAAGTTGCGATTTTAAGGGTTTTTAAGTGTTTTTGTCAATTTCGCGCGTAAAGTAGGTCAAACATGGTTTTTTATGCATGAAACTTGGCACACAACACTATTTGGCCTATATTATTGTGTTGAAATAGTTTGAATTTAAAATAATAGTCATATACTAGAAATTAAGTGTTAAGTTGCGATTTTAAGGATTTTTAAGCGTTTTTGTCAATTTCGCGCGTAAAGTAGGTCAAACATGGTTTGTTATGCACGAAACTTGGCACACAACACTATTTGGCATATATTATTGTGTTGAAATGGTTAGAATTGAAAATAATAGTCATATGCTAGAAATTAGAAGTTAAGTTGCGATTTTAAGGGTTTTTAAGCGTTTTTGTCAATTTCGCGCGTAAAGTACTCAAACTTGGTTTTGATGCGAAACTAGGGCTGATTATTAAGGCCTTGGTTATGCAAGGATTAATGTTGTGTGTAAGCTTTGATTAATGACACAGTCAAAAACTACAAATGATCATGAAAAGAACACGAAACAACCACAAACACTTAAACAAAATTCTGATCTAGCAAGCTGCCGAGTAGCCCTCCTTCAGCTCAGCTTCTAGGAGTCCACGGGGATTGTTAGAATGGTTTTAGGAACTTTATAGCTAGATCCAAGTACCAAGATTCCATTTCCACTTTAGCCTAGGTCCTGGACGCATAGGTTTGGTCTCCACGTGTCGTGCAAGGTGGTCTGGTCACTAGTTTGCTGTTGTGTCAATTTCGCGCGTAAAGTAGGTCAAACATGGTTTGTTATGCACGAAACTAGGCACACAACACTATTTGGCATAAATTATTGTTTTGAAATGGTTAAAATTGAAAATAATAGTCATATGCTAGAAATTAGAAGTTAAGTTGCGATTTTAAGGGTTTTTAAGTGTTTTTGTCAATTTCGCGCGTAAAGTAGGTCAAACATGGTTTTTTATGCATGAAACTTGGCACACAACACTATTTGGCATATATTATTGTGTTGAAATGGTTTGAATTTAAAATAATAGTCATATACTAGAAATTAAGTGTTAAGTTGCGATTTTAAGGATTTTTAAGCGTTTTTGTCAATTTCGCGCGTAAAGTAGGTCAAACATGGTTTGTTATGCACGAAACTTGGCACACAACACTATTTGGCATATATTATTGTGTTGAAATGGTTAGAATTGAAAATAATAGTCATATACTAGAAATTAGGTGTTATGTTGCGATTTTAAGGATTTTTAAGCGTTTTTGTCAATTTCGCTCGTAAAGTTGGTCAAACATGGTTTGTTATGCACGAAACTTGGCACACAACACTATTTGGTATATATTATTGTGTTGAAATGGTTAGAATTGAAAATAATAGTCATATGCTAGAAATTAGAAGTTAAGTTGCGATTTTAAGGGTTTTTTAGCGTTTTTGTCAATTTCGCGCGTAAAGTACTCAAACTTGGTTTTGATGCGAAACTGGGGCTGATTATTAAGGCCCTGGTTATGCAAGGATTAATGTTGTGCGTAAGCTTTGATTAATGACACAGTCAAAAACTACAAATGATCATGAAAAGAACGCGAAACAACCACAAACACTTAAACAAAATTCTGATCTAGCAAACTGTCGAGTAGCCCTCCTTCAGCTCAGCTTCTCGGAGTCCACGGGGATTATTAGAATGGTTTTAGGAACTTGATAGCTAGATCCAAGTACCAAGATTCCATTTCCACTTTAGCCTAGGTCCTGGATGCATAGGTTTGGTCTCCACGTGTCGTGCAAGGTGGTCTGGTCACTAGTTTGCTGCTGTGTCAATTTCGCGCGTAAAGTAGGTCAAACATGGTTTGTTATGCACGAAACTAGGCACACAACACTATTTGGCATAAATTATTGTTTTGAAATGGTTAAAATTGAAAATAATAGTCATATGCTAGAAATTAGAAGTTAAGTTGCGATTTTAAGGGTTTTTAAGCGTTTTTGTCAATTTCGCGCGTAAAGTAGGTCATACATGGTTTTTTACGCACGAAACATGGCACACAACACTATTTGGCATATATTATTGTGTTTAAATGGTTTGAATTTAAAATAATAGTCATATACTAGAAATTAAGTGTTAAGTTGCGATTTTAAGGATTTTTAAGCGTTTTTGTCAATTTTGCGCGTAAAGTAGGTCAAACATGGTTTGTTATGCACGAAACTTGGCACACAACACTATTTGGCATATATTATTGTGTTGAAATGGTTAGAATTGAAAATAATAGTCATATGTTAGAAATTAGAATTTAAGTTGCGATTTTAAGGGTTTTTAAGCGTTTTTGTCAATTTCGCGCGTAAAGTACTCAAACTTGGTTTTGATGCGAAACTGGGGCTGATTATTAAGGCCTTGGTTATGCAAGGATTAATGTTGTGCGTAAGCTTTGATTAATGACACAGTTAAAAACTACAAATGATCATGAAAAGAACACGAAACAACCACAAACACTTTAACAAATTTCTGATCTAGCAAACTATCGAGTAGCCCTCCTTCAGCTCAGCTTCTAGGAGTCCACGGGGATTGTTAGAATGGTTTTAGGACCTTGATAGCTAGATCCAAGTACCAAGATTCCATTTCCACTTTAGCCTAGGTCCTGGATGCATAGGTTTGGTCTCCACGTGTCGTGCAAGGTGGTCTGGTCACTAGTTTGCTGCTGTGTCAATTTCGCGCGTAAAGTAGGTCAAACATGGTTTGTTATGCACGAAACTAGGCACACAACACTATTTGGCATAAATTATTGTTTTGAAATGGTTAAAATTGAAAATAATAGTCATATGCTAGAAATTAGAAGTTAAGTTGCGATTTTAAGGGTTTTTAAGCGTTTTTGTCAATTTCGCGCGTAAAGTAGGTCATACATGGTTTTTTACGCACGAAACATGGCACACAACACTATTTGGCATATATTATTGTGTTTAAATGGTTTGAATTTAAAATAATAGTCATATACTAGAAATTAAGTGTTAAGTTGCGATTTTAAGGATTTTTAAGCGTTTTTGTCAATTTTGCGCGTAAAGTAGGTCAAACATGGTTTGTTATGCACGAAACTTGGCACACAACACTATTTGGCATATATTATTGTGTTGAAATGGTTAGAATTGAAAATAATAGTCATATGCTAGAAATTAGAATTTAAGTTGCGATTTTAAGGGTTTTTAAGCGTTTTTGTCAATTTCGCGCGTAAAGTACTCAAACTTGGTTTTGATGCGAAACTGGGGCTGATTATTAAGGCCTTGGTTATGCAAGGATTAATGTTGTGCGTAAGCTTTGATTAATGACACAGTTAAAAACTACAAATGATCATGAAAAGAACACGAAACAACCACAAACACTTTAACAAATTTCTGATCTAGCAAACTATCGAGTAGCCCTCCTTCAGCTCAGCTTCTAGGAGTCCACGGGGATTGTTAGAATGGTTTTAGGACCTTGATAGCTAGATCCAAGTACCAAGATTCCATTTCCACTTTAGCCTAGGTCCTGGATGCATAGGTTTGGTCTCCACGTGTCGTGCAAGGTGGTCTGGTCACTAGTTTGCTGCTGTGTCAATTTCGCGCGTAAAGTAGGTCAAACATGGTTTGTTATGCACGAAACTAGGCACACAACACTATTTGGCATAAATTATTGTTTTGAAATGGTTAAAATTGAAAATAATAGTCATATGCTAGAAATTAGAAGTTAAGTTGCGATTTTAAGGGTTTTTAAGCGTTTTTGTCAATTTCGCGCGTAAAGTAGGTCAAACATGGTTTGTTATGCACGAAACTTGGCACACAACACTATTTGGCATATATTATTGTGTTGAAATGGTTAGAATTGAAAATAATAGTCATATACCATAAATTAGGTGTTAAGTTGCGATTTTAAGGATTTTTAAGCGTTTTTGTCAATTTCGCGCGTAAAGTAGGTCAAACATGGTTTGTTATGCACGAAACTTGGCACACAACACTATTTGGCATATATTAATGTGTTGAAATGGTTAGAATTGAAAATAATAGTCATATGCTAGAAATTACAAGTTAAGTTGCGATTTTAAGGGTTTTTAAGCGTTTTTGTCAATTTCGCGCGTAAAGTACTCAAACTTGGTTTTGATGCGAAACCGGGGCTCATTAAGGCCTTGGTTATGCAAGGATTAATGTTGTGCGTAAGCTTTGATTAATGACACAGTCAAAAATTACAAATGATCATGAAAAGAACACGAAACAACCACAAACACTTAAACAAAATTCTGATCTAGCAAACTGTCGAGCAGCCCTCCTTCAGCTCAGGTTCTAGGAGTCCACGGGGATTGTTAGAATGGTTTTAGGACCTTGATAGCTAGATCCAAGTACCAAGATTCCATTTCCACTTTAGCCTAGGTTCTGGATGCATAGGTTTGGTCTCCACGTGTCGTGCAAGGTGGTCTGGTCACTAGTTTGCTGCTGTGTCAATTTCGCGCGTAAAGTAGGTCAAACATGGTTTGTTATGCACGAAACTTGGCACCCAACACTATTTGGCATATATTATTGTGTTGAAATGGTTATAATTGAAAATAATAGTCATATGCTATAAATTAGAAGTTAAGTTGCGATTTTAAGGATTTTTAAGCGTTTTTGTCAATTTCGCGCGTAAAGTAGGTCAAACGTGGTTTGTTATGCACGAAACTTGGCACACAACACTATTTGGCATATATTATTGTGTTGAAATGGTTATAATTGAAAATAATAGTCATATGCTAGAAATTAGGTGTTAAGTTGCGATTTTAAGGGTTTTTAAGCGTTTTTGTCAATTTCGCGCGTAAAGTAGCTCAAACTTTGTTTGTTTTGCACGAAACTTGGCACACAACACTATTTGGTATATATTATTGTGTAGAAGTTTTTAGAATTTAAAATCATAGTCATATTCTAGAATTTACGTGTTAAATTGCGATTTTATGCGTTTTTAACCGTTTTTGACACTAACATCTATTTTCTCTTAGTGCTTTCAACAACCTTCTTCTTCCATTGACTGCGGCTACTACGCGCTGAAGTTTATGGACGATATTATAAATTCCGTGAACGACTTTGGAGTCGAAAATATAGATGCCGTAAGTATTTGTTACGTTCTTAATTAAATATATTATTGGTAAAATCTAATGTTAATATTAATCTTTTATTTTAATATTATATATAGGTTTTAAACGACATTCTGAGGGAAACACGCCCTTTGAGAAGTGAAGAGATGCGCGAATTAAAAGACAAGATTGCCGTGCATCTTGCTAATATTTGTCCTTGATAAATTGTAATTATAGTAGATCATTTTTTATACTTTAATGTATATATATATATATATATATATATATATATACACACGTAATATTATATTATATATACGAGCGAGAGTTTATTATTACTATTGCATTATTATAATGTTGATTAATGTGATTATCATTGGATTAATCACTGTTATTACATTGTATTATTATTGCATTATTATATATATTGCATTATTATAAAGATAAAACAGAAAAAGAAAAAAAAAAAAAAAAGAGGTTGTTGCTGCGGTTTTTGCCCATGACCGCAACAAATAAGTCCCATATTTGCTGCGGTTTTGAACCGCAGCAATTAAAGTACGACATTTTCTGCTATCACAATTGCTGGGGGCCAAAACTGCAGCAAATAATGGCAAAAAAACCGCAGCAAATGATGTTTTTTCCACTACATAATTCAGTAGAGTTCCTCATTATTCAGTCAAATCACGTATGATTGAGATAATTCAATCCAAATCCAAAAAAGTACAAAATTATGCATAATTCAATTGATTAATAGAAGTATCTTGGCAAATTCAATAACTTCACAATTAAATCACAACATTTGAAATGAAACAAACAAGCAACAGAACTTACCTCTTAGCAATGGAATCAAATTGTAGAAGCTCAAATCAATTTCAATCACTAAAAATATCACTAGAAATTGAAGAGAAGAAGGAGTGCAATGATAAACAAAAGGAAAATCAATCTTTGTACAAATTTGCTCAAAAGATTTTTCTCTCCTGAGATAAATGGTTGGAAGCCCAATATGTATTTTTATAATAAAACGTGTCCCAAGTGTAAGATTATGTAATTATACATGGTACACATATTTATCATCAACTAATTGACTTCTAATAACGATTTTAATTTTAATACAATACCTTAGTTTTTCAAAAAAAAACCCTAATTATGAAAAAATCTAAAAATCAAACCCTAATTATGCCAAAAAACAATGCAACAAGTGGTGTGTGGTCTTTTTGTGGAGCGTCAAACGAAAATAGGGAAGAACACATACCTATACCAAGATGACATACAGTTATGCCATTCCCAGATGGTGAAGATTAGTCGAAGGAGAAGGAGATGATTGCTTCTGATTGCTTCACAGAGATTTAAGAAGAGCATGTTGCTACCATACCAAGTGTGGTGTGTGGGGTGTGGTGTGTGGTGTGTGGTGTGTGGGGTGTGTTGCTACCATCTAAAATATCTTTCATTCAAATAAATGTATTTTTATTGATTTTAATTAGATAAAACACTTGTACGTATTACATTATTCAACCCTTAATTGTGTCTTTAGTTTTGTAACTAATTTTTAGCACTACAATTAGAATTTTGTTAGATTTTCCCTAAAATATAGAAGTAATTGTTAACATTTAATAATCATAATATTAAAAATTTTAATTTAAATATTGAATGAGTTATTCTTTATTAAAACCATCTTATGGTGATACGACTTAATATAGCTGGCGGAATATTTAGTTTTATAAAAAAAAATGAAAAAAATAATTTTTTATTTACTTAATTAATTTTTTAAAATAAACATTAAATAAACTGCCTATATAAGTATGTTCTTGTCTTATGGTGAAACAGACAGTCTCACATAAGACATGCTAAATGCAAGTCCGTCTTGTATTAGACCCTCTCAGGTGAGACGACCTCAAAACAAGAAGTCATATAAGCTAAATGTTTCTATTATTGTACTATTTACCCAAATCTAAGACATGTCTTACGATGAGACTGTTAAGAATTAGGTTTAATAAAATAATATATTTATCATCTAAAAGATTTTATTTCCTCAAGTTTTAGAAACAATTTTAATAAGACAAATTCTTGTACGAAAAGGTCTCACCGTAAAACATGTCTCATTCTTGGATTAAATAGCCTAATAATAAAAACTTTTAGCTTAAAGGCTTTTTGTTTTGAGATGGTCTCACTGTGAGATATTTTCATACAAAACGGGCTATAATAATAGGGAGTATAATTTTTTATGGGCTCAAAAATCTATGTTATTTATTTATTTATTTATTATACGTCTTTAAAAAGTCCTACTTTATTTAGCTGGTCTTTTGAGAGACCGTCTCAATGAGAGACGGTCCTCAAGCCAAGGCCCTTTTCATTAATTATAAAAAAAATAATTATAATAATAACAGCAGCCAACAATTAGTAGTTAGGACTCCTTTCTCAAAAAAAAGCTTTCATATTCCAATGACCATCATTAACACTCTTCTTGAAAACTGATGCAAGCTAATTATTGAACAACCACTCTATTCTATTATCAATGAAAATTAAAAATTCAAATCCAAATATCCATTCATGCTTCCATTTCCAATTTATTCACAATTACTTCCATAAAGAAACACCATAGATGCTTTGAGAAGGAAGAAGAAAGACTAATATTTGATTCTTGATTTTTTTTTTTGAAATTAAACCCCTAATTATTATTTTGTCTTTTAAAATTGTTTTTGTTTTCTATAAAAATTAATTGAAATAAAACACTCAGATGATGTTTCGAGGAGGAAGAAGAAAGGCTAATATTTGGTTTTTGATTTTTTTTGAAATTAAACCCCTAATAATTGTTTTGTCTTTAAAATTATTTTCTATAAAAATTAATTGAAATAAAACACCTAGTTGATGTTTTGAGGAGGAAAAAGAAAGGCTAATATATTTGGTTTTTGATTTTTTTTGAAATTAAACCCCCAATTATTGTTTTGTCTTTTAAAATTGTTTTTATAAAAATTAATTGAAATAAAACACCTAATTGTTATTTTGAGGAGGAAGAACACAATGACGTTGAACATGATGATGAAAATACAATATGTATTAAGTGTACTGTAAGTTGGTATTATGTCTAATGTAAGTGGGTATTAAGTGTGTTGAAAGTTGGCATTAAGTATAATGTAAGCTGACATTACGTTTAAAGTAAGTAGACAACAAGTTTGATGTAAATTGGCATAAAGTCTGATGTACTGTAAATTGACATTAAGTATGAAATAAATTGACATCAAGTCTGATTTAAGTAGGTAATAAGTGTGCTATAAGTTGACATTAAATATGATGTAAGTTAACATTAAGTTTTATGTAAGTAGGCTTTAAGTATGATGTAAGTTGACATGTATTAAGTGTATGTATTAAGTGTACCGTAAGTTGACATAAAGTCTGATGTAAGTAGCTATTAAGTGTCATGAAAGCTGGCATTAAGTACGATGTAAATTGACACTAAGTCTGATGTAAATTGGCATTAAGTCTGATGTAAATTGACATTAAGTATGATGTAAATTGGCATTAAGTATGATGTAAATTGGCATTAAGTATGATGTAAATTGGCATTATGTATGATGTAAATTGGCATTAATTATGATGTAAATTGGCATTAAGTATGATGTAAATTGACATTAAGTATGCAATAACTATGTTGTAAATTGGTATTAGATAAGATATTAGTAGGTATTAAGTATGAAATGTAAATATGATATAAATATAAATTAAGATGATATAAGTAGGTATTAAGTGTACTGTAAGTTGGCATTAACCCCGATGTAAGTAGGCATTAAGTATACTATAAGTAGGAAATAAGTGTGTTGTAAGTTGGCATTAAGTTTAATGTAAGTTGGCACTACGTCTGATTAATTAGGCATTAATTAGTATACTATAAGTAAGAATTAAGGATGATATAAGTATGCATTAAAACACAAAATCCTTAAAACGTAAAAGGATTTAAAAATACACAAAATCTTTGTCATAACATATACAAATAATAACAATAAACGATTTCACATAATTTAATATCATAAATTTTCTTAATACACACAATTAAATTGTTTTTTATTCAATCCCCTACACACTACATCTTCTTTGAGATGTATTTCTTCGCTCTGATTTTCTTCGAACCATTAACAACCATTGAAGCCTATTTGATTCACAACAACAATCTAAGCAGATGTAAGCTTGATCTTTTCTTTACAATTACAGAAGAAGAGATGTGGTTTGCAATTAGTATAGTTGTTTTTGTCAACCCTGTATATACAAAACAATCATAAAAAATAGTATTAAATGACATAAACAAATATTAACAAGAATAATCATAAATGTAATATTACAAAAGATTTAAAACCAAACTTAAATATAATATAAATATAGATTAAGAAAAACCAAGCTTACAATAGATTTAAACCCAACTTACATTATACCTAATGTCAACTTACATCAACTTAATGCCAACTACATAAGACTCAATGTCAATTTATATTAGACTTAAAATCCACTTATATCAGACTTAATATCCACTTATATCAGAAGTAATGTCAACTTACATTAGACTAATGACAACTTATAACAATTATAATGCCAACCTATAACATATGTAATGTCAACTTACAACAATCAAAAGCTCAACTTACATCAATAAATGTCAGCTTACATCAACTTAATACCAACTTACATCAGACTCAATGCCAATTTATATTAGACTTAAAATCCACTTATATTAGACTTAATACCCACTTATATCAGATTAATGCCAACTTATGTCAGTTATAATGCCACATATATAATGTCAACATACAACATACGACAAACATAATTCCAACTTACATCAGATTGAAATGCCAATTTACATCAGACCTAATGCCAACTTACATCATACTAAATGCCAACTTAAATTATACTCAATGCCAACTTAAATTAAAGTTAATACCTACTTATATGAGACTTAATATCGATTTAAATTAGATTTAACGCCAATTCACATCACAACTAATGCCAACTTACATCATATCAAAAACACTAATACACACCGAAAGATTGTAAGTTGGGTTAAATTTAAACTTTGCATGACCTAGGGAATTACACCATTAAATTCAACTAAAAATCAAAAATTGAAAAAGTTGGGTTAAATTTAAATCCACCATGTACATCATCAAAACCTTCCCAAATTGTTAAACTTCAATAAACACAATTAGGAGAAAAAGGACTTTCCGAGCCTTTACCTTTCAACCCAAACATATAAGCATACAATATTAACCTAACTTTCCAAAAAAAACTCCTAACAAGATATTTACAAAATATTCACCAATATTCATCAAAATATACTCACAATATAAAGATATCCTAATATTCACCAAAATATATCTCACAATATAAAGATATCATAACACTCCCCCTCAAGTTGGAGCATGTAAATCACGAATGCCTAACTTGTTAAGAAGAAAAACAAACTGTCGTTTCCCAAGTGCCTTTGTTAAAATATCTGTTAACTGATAATCTGTAGGAACATACGTAGTAGCTTGATTACCATTCACCAATTCATCACGAACAAAGTGACAATCTACCTCTATAAGCTTAATACGATCATGAAAACAGGATTTTGAGCAATATGGAGAGCAGATTGACTGTTACAATACAACTTCATAGGCTTGGGATGCAAAATACCTAGAGAGGACAACAAAGATTTCAACCTCTTTAATTCACAAGTTGTAACTGCCATAGCACGATACTTAGCTTCAGCGAAAGAACGAGATACTGTCAGTTGTTTCTTAGTCTTCCACGAGATAGGGGAACGACCAAGAAAAACCATATAACCAGATAATGAACGACGATTCAAAGGACACGCTGCCCAATCGCTATCACAAAAGCAAACACATGTCCTTCATAGGACGTAACAATATACCCTGGTCAGGATTACCTTTGATATAGCGAAGTACCCTGATTGCCGCATCCTAATGTTGCACCTGCGGGTTACTCAAAAACTTTGCAAGAGTATAAACACAGTAACTCAACTCTGGACGAGTTGCAGATAAATAAGGTTGAGAGAATGTTGCCCAAATAAGCGACGATACTGATTAGGTTGAGAGAATGGCTCCCCCTTGGCATATGCAAGACGATGGTTCTGCTCCATAGGAGTATCAATAGGCTTACAACCTAACATTCCTACCTCAGATAACACATCTAAAGCATATTTACGCTGAGGCGAAAGTATACCTTCCGGACTACGAGCAACTTCAATACCCAAAAAAATACTTCAACATACCAAGGTCTTTCATATGTAATCAAATACTCAAATATTTTTTAAAACGAATAAGCATCATTAAACGAACCAATAATAATAAGATCATCAACATACACAAGAACATGAAGGCAGACCGTTCCTTGAATATAACTGAACAAAGAGTAATCTGTATATGATTGCTTGAAACCATTGGATTTCAATGCGTTAGAAAATTTAGAAAACCATTGCCGAGGAGCCTGTTTCAAACGATATAGAGACTTACACAAGCTACAAACTTTCCATGGAATAGAACAATTATAACCCGGAGGTAATTGCATATATACTTCCTCCTCCAAATCACATGAAGAAAGACATTATGAACATTCATTTGATGTAACTCCAAATTTAAAGAACTTGCAACGGAAAGAAAAAGTCTAACGGTCCCCATTGCCACAGGAGTAAAAGTCTCATTATAATCAACACTTATAACCTGTCGATTGCCATACACAACAAGACGAATTTTAAGTTGTTCTACTTCACCTGTAGAAGTATGTTTAATTTTATACACCCAATCACTACCAATAGCCTTCTTTCCTGGAGGTAAGTCCTCCAATGTCCACATGCCATTTCGTTCAAGGGCATCAATTTCTTCTTTCATTGCCTTGCACCACCCTTTATGTTTCACAAATTCCCTAAACGAGGAAGGCTCTTTACCCTTCGAAACTGATGTTTAGAAAACACTTGTGTCTCATTGAAAAATTGTTATAATCAACATAACAAGCTATATCAAATTGTTTACCTGAAGAATGTGATTGAGAGACGGGAGCAGTAGTTGTTGATGGAGTGAGGTCTATAGCTTGTCGAACAACCGTATTTGTCACATAACCACGAAGCTTCGAGGAAAGGATTTTTGTACGATGACCACGATCCAAAACTTCAACATAGGTAGGAGTATTACCCCCTGCCACGTCACTGTGAGCACTCAATCTCCCCCTCAACTCAATAGAGACAGTAGCAACACCATCACTAATGGATCATTATTAGGCACATGCATATCTGGCAAAGAAGCCACACTAGCAACATTAACAATCTCAAGAACATGTGTAGGCACATGCAAATCATTATCAAAGTTGTCTTCATTCCACAATCTAACTTGATTAATATAATTTTCCCATTGCACTTTCTCCGACTCATCAAATATATCAATAAAAGGAAAACTATTTTTAAAAAATTGCACATCACGACTTATTAAAAACTCATTAGTGTCTAAATCATGAAACCTCCATCCTTTTTTCCATATGGATAACCAACAAAAGATATTGTCAAGATTTCGAGTCAAATTTGTCCTTAGCACGCAAATTATTCACAACATAACATAAACAACCAATAACACGCACTTCATCATAAGAAGGAGGTTTACCAAACAAACATTCATGAGGGGATTTTCCTTGTAAAATGGGAATCGGAGTCAAATTGATAAGATGAACCGCAACTAAAACACATTCCCCCCAAAAATACTTCGGTAATTTAGCTTGAAAACGTAAAGCTCGCGCAACATTTAAATGTGCTTATGTTTATCTCAATACGACCATTTTGTTGTGCAGTATCAACACATGATGTTTGATGCAATATTCCTTTCTTTTCGAAAAAGGACCTTAAACTCAACAACTCTTGCCCATTATCACTTCTCAAAATTTTAATTTTTTTATTAATTGAGTTTTAATCAAAGAATAAAAATTACAAACCAAATTGCCCATTTCATGTTTTCGAATCATCAAATATACCCATGTTGCACAAGAATAATCATCCACAATAGTAAGAAAATATTTAGCATGACAACTAGACACTACTCTATTTGGACCCCAAATATCAAAATGTATCAAATCAACAATTTTAGCATAGTCAGAAGCAGCTGCACAAGTACACTTGGGAATTTTGACATAACTAGCCAACTCATCTTGTAATTTACGTAGCTCATTGAAATACACCGCCACCACCCTACCACGTTGCCTAGGGGGCAGAACATCATTACCTCCAGTCATTACAATTAAAGAAGAACAAAGTTGGGGTTTGTGTGTGGAAAAAAAATTCTCTAATTTAGAGGGCTCATTGATACCATGTCAAACTTCAATAAACATAATTAGGAAAAAAATGACTTTTCGAGCCTTTACCATTCAACCCAAATATATAGGCATACAATATTAACCTTATGGGAAAGAAGATATTTTATATTATTCAGTTACATATTTATATTATTCAGTTACCTTTGTTAATATACAGGATATAGTTAGTTTCCTAAAATAGAGGCTAGTGCTTATGTATATAAAAAAAGAAGAAGTTACTCCTTAATCAGAATGAAAAAAACTGTATTTTCATGAACCCTAATTTCATTGTCTTCAAATCTTCATGGTATTAGAGCCTTAGGATTTAGATCCGGGAAAGACTCATCATCTACCGTATCTAACCTTGCAAATGGCCGATTTACCAGAAGAACAAACACAGAAAACCCTAATGTCCATGGAACAGATGTTTCAGATGTTCCAGAAACTCTACAAAGTAAACAATCAAATTGAAAACCCAACATCAATCAAAATTTCAGAGAAACTTACATACCACAATTATACAAAATGGTGCAAGTTAATGCACGTAGCAATTGGAGGTCGGGGGTGGCTCAGTCACATCACTGCCGGACCCCCACCACCGTTAGATCCCAATTATATCCAATGGGAACAAAGAGATGACATGGTCATAGCGTGGATAATTGAGAACATAGATGGAGAAATTGTCAATCAATTCCTAGACTACACAACTGCACATAGCCTATGGCAAGGAATCGAAAGTATCTTAGGGTGTTGTAGGAACGAACTGCAAATCTTTGATCTAAGTTTAAAGGCAGCAACATTAAGGCAGGACAACGACACCATAGAAGTTTACTACGGTAAACTCAACATACTATGGAAAGAAATCGATCGGAGAATGCCAAATCCAATGACATGCTCAAAGGACATAACATAATTCAATAGATACATACAAAGACAGAGACTTTACCAATTTCTCACTGGGATTAACGATAACCTAGACAAGGAAAGAAGGGACATTCTCAATAGTGAACCTTTACCAATGGTGGAGACAGCCTACGCTATAATCAGACGGGAAATCACACGCTGGAGAATTATGAACGGCGTCTCATCACTGGGAACTAGTCCCTCAGAGATTGGATCGGGTTTAGCCACGAGAAACAAAGCCGAGAAGAGGATGACCGGAGAAAACTCCGACGCACTCACTGTGGTGGTTCCAGACATACAAAGGAGGGATGCTTCAAACTTGTGGGGTACCCCGAGTGGTGGGATGATCTACAGAAAAGGAAAGCTGCCACCAAGACACCGGCAAGCCGGACTGGCAGCAAGGCTAACCTTAGTACTGCCGATCAACCAGCATCATGTCTGAAATCAGGTGAAGTAAGAGGCTGGAGCAAGAGGGAAGGAGAGGCAACAGTAACCACAGAACAGGGAGACAACAATAATAATGGTGAGAAACAAAAACGAAAAGAGAGAGAAGCAACAGCCGTCAGTCAAGGGGAAAGGAACACTCCCAATTCATAACCCAACCCACCTATTTATAACCACAAAAACCTAAATCTACCCTCCCAACCCTTCAGCCCAAACTCACACCCACCCTCACAACCCTCCAGCCCAATCTCAAACCCCAAGCCCAAAACCTCTTCTGGCCCACACCACACAAATTCCAAAAGCCTTCTTAGCCATCAAACTAATTCTCAATGGATATTTGACTGTGGGGCGACTGATACAATGACCTTTGACCCCAGTGATTTTTTATCCACGCATCCTACTAACCGAACCCATATCCAGACAGCTAATAGGGCGTATGTACTGGTTGCCCGAGCTGGACCAATCAATATTTCTCCTTCTCTTCATCTTAAAAACTGCTTGTTAATTCCCAGTTTGTCTCATAAATTATTGTCGGTTAGTTAGTTAACCAAGGACTTAAACTGTACTATGCTTTTAACCTCTGAAAGTTGTACTTGGCATCGTCGTTTAGGTCATCCATCCTTAGGTTATCTAAAATGACTTTTTCATTCTCTTAATAATTGTACTACATCCCTAGATTGTGAAACATGTGTACTGGCTAAGAGTCATAAACATTCTTAATCTCCCAGTAATACTCGTGCTCCAAAATCCTTTGATGTAGTGCATTCTAATGTATGGGGTCCAGCCCCACATATTGACCCTCATGGTTTTTCATATTTTGTGTTATTTGTTGATGATTGTTCTCGAATGTGCTAAGTTTATTTTTTGAAACACAAATCTGAAGTTTTTGATGTCTTTGTAAAATACTATAACATGATTCTCACTCAGTTCCATGCAAAACCTAAAATCCTTCGCTCAGATAATGGTGGTGAATATATCTCTGTTGCAATGAAACAATTTTTTCTTGATCATGGTCTTGTTCATCAAACCTCCTGTCCCGACACTCCACAACAAAATGGGGTTGCTGAACGTAAAAACCATACCCTTCTTAAGGTAGCACGGGCTCTCATGTTTGACACTCATATACCTGTCCATTTTTGGCCTGAGGCTATTGCTACTGCCACCTATCTCACAAACCGACTCCCCACTAAAATCCTCAAATTCCAGACTCCTCTTGCCACCCTTAATACCTTCACTCCTGTTCCCTCTTCTCATTCCTTTCCTCCTCGCATATTTGGGTGTGTTGTGTATGTCCATCTTCCATCTAGGGTACGAACCAAGTTTGAACCACGGGCAGTCAAATGTGTGTTTCTTGGGTATGACACTGCACAGAAGGGCTATTGATGTTATGATCTTGTCCATAACAAACTTTATACCACTATGGATTGTGACTTCTTTGAAAAATATACCTACTACACCCAGCCTCGATCTCAGGGGGAGTGTGTGAGTGAGGATCTCAGCTGGTTGATTCATCCCTTGGCTGACAGTCGAGCTCCCAAAGAACAAGTAGGCACTACCACTGATATTGCCACTGACATTGTTACTGAACCATCTCATCAGACTACTACTCCAGTCCCTGAGCATCCGGCCGAACAAGAGGTAACATCGAGCTCTCCTACTTCTTTTATTGATATAACTACTGACGATATTGTGCCAAGTAGTATTGTTGTCCCCAGGAAATATAATGTGCCCCCTCGAAGTACAAGAGGAATGCCTCCTAAGAGGTATGATCCTGAGTATGAATCCCAGAGAGCCCGATATCCTATTTGTAGACTGGATGATGAACAACTATCACAAACAGCTGTTGCCTTCAATGCATCTTTTTATTCCAGTACTATTCCGAAGACCACTGAACAAGCCCTCTAAGAACCAAAGTGGAAGCAAGCTATGGATGAAGAGATCATGGCTCTCCAGAAAAACGGAACATGGGTGAGGTGTAGATTACCAAGTCATAAGAAGACGGTTGGCTATAAATGGGTTTTTTCAGTCAAGTATCATGCTGATGGAACCATTGAGAGGTATAAAGCAAGGCTTGTTGCAAAAGGGTACACACAGACTTATGGGGTAGACTACTCGGAAACATTCTCCCCTGTGGCTAAAATCGATGCCATTCGAGTTCTCTTCTCAGTAGCAGCAAATAAAGAATGGCATCTGTTTCAATTTGATGTAAAAAATGCCTTCTTACATAGAGAGATTGAAGAAGAGGTATATATGAAGCCACCACCGGGTACTTAGATAAGTATAACCAAGGAGAGGGGTGTAGACTTAAAAAGGCACTATATGGCTTGAAACAATCCCCTAGGGCATGGTTTGGGAGATTCACTACAGCAATGAAGAGTTTTGGTTACAAGCAGAGCAACTCAGACCATACTCTATTTCTCAGAAGGAGTGGAAACCAAATTACATGCCTCGTGATCTATGTAGATGATATGATGATTACTAGAAACGACTATAAGGAAGTTGATCGACTCAGGAGCAAATTATTCCAAGAGTTTGAGATGAAGGATTTGGGACAATTGAAATACTTCCTTGGGATAGAAGTTTTAAGATCAAGGAAGGGGATATTCATCAATCAGAGAAAGTACATTTTAGATCTCTTAGCAGAAGCAGGCATGTTAGACTACAAACCGCCAGAGACTCCTATGGTAGCTAATCATGGTCTACAAATTGTTGAAGGGGCAGAATGGCAGATCAAGATCGTTATAGAAGAATGGTCGGAAAACTGATCTATTTATCCCACACGAGACCAGATATCGCCTATGCAGTAGGGATTGTAAGTAAGTTCATGCATCGACCTCAAGTGGAACACATGGCAGCAATCCTGAGGATCCTGAGATACTTAAAGGGAACCACTAATAAAGGAGTTTTCTACTCAAAGAATGATAATCTTGATCTTATCAGTTACACAGATGCAGATTGGGCTGGTGATCAGGATGACAGGAAGTCTACCTCATGGTACTTCACCCTTGTAAGGGGTAATCTAGTCACTTGGAAGAGTAAGAAACATAAGGTAGTTGCTATGTCCAGTGCTGAAGCAGAATTCAGAGGGATAGCAAAAGGAGTTACAGAGATTTTGTGGATCAGAAAACTTCTAGGAGAACTAGGTTTTCACCAGACACAGGCAAATCTTCTATATTGTGATAACAAAGCATTAATAAACATTTCCGAAAATCCAGTCCAACATGATCGAACGAAACATGTAGAGATTAATCGTCACTTTATCAAGGAGAAACTGGAAAACAAGATCATCCGTCTTCCTTTTGTTAGATCGAAAGACCAACTAGCTGACATTCTCATAAAAGCTGTTTCATCAGAGGTCTTCAATAGCACTTCATGCAAGTTAGGCATCGGTGATCCCACAACCTAACTTGAGGGGGAGTATGGAAAAGAAGGTATTTTATATTATTCAGTTACATATTTATATTATTCAGTTATATATTTGTATTATTCAGTTACCTTTGTTAATATACAGGATATAGTTAGTTTCCTAAAATAGAGGCTAGTGCTTATGTATATAAAAAAAGAAGAAGTTACTCCTTAATCAGAATGAAAAAAAAAAACTGTATTTTCATGAATCCTAATTTCATTGTCTTCAAATCTTCAAACCTAACTTGCTAAAAAACTCCTAACAAGATATTAACAAAATATTCACCAATATTCATCAAAATATACTCACTATATAAAGATATCCTAATATTTACCAAAATATATCTCACAATATAAAGATATCCTAACACAAATGATAGTAATGTGATTTTTCAAGTTCTACATTCGAGAAGCTACAGTATGCTCATCATCCATACCTGGAATCAAAAAAGTTTACAAATTAAATACAAGAAAACTACCTTAATTTTTATTTAAATTAATAAGAACAATTTAAAAAGTTATTTTAAAAACACAAAATAATTACCCCAAATGAATTTGGTAACGTAGAAAGATAAATAAACTTCATAATTCTAATAAATACCTGAGTACTTTGACGAAACTGAGCGAGATTGTTGATGAAGATTGATGAAAGAGGAATTTGAAAATGGAAGAAGCTAAAAATTCTTAAAGAATTGGAAAAGGTAGAAGAAACCGACAAAATGAAAGCTAAAATGAAAGAGGGAAAATAAGAGAGGAAAGATGAGAGAGAAATCTCATTCATTTTGATTTAATGATAAAATTAATATAAATGACACAAAACAAGAAGACAATTCAAAATCAGTAAATTTAATAATTTTTTTTGTTGTTTGGGCCGGCCCATTTAAGGCAGTCTCTCAAAGAGACGGTCTTCTATAAAAATTTGTTTTTTATTTGTAAGTTTAACTTTGAGCTGCTTATATGGGCCCGTCACACACTGAAATGATTTCGTAGGGAAATTGTCCTTATATATACGACAAGCACTCATATAGTTTGATCCCATAATCCTCGTCCGTGGCAAACCCTTCTCTCTCAATCGCAACTGGTTACTGGTGAGTATGTACCCTTTATTGTTAGCATGGAACCCACAAATCATATACTACTAAATATAATTTGATTTTGGTATAATTTAGTTGATCTTTCATTGGTAATTTTTAAGGGGTTTTCTTGGTTTGTTTTAAAAATACATGTTTTATTTTTAGGAATTCTGTGGGAGATTTCATGTTTACGCCAACTAATATTTTTTGCGCGGTTTACTTTATCAAGATGGTTTCCGAATATGGAGGTTAGAAAGTTTCTATTTTTTTCTCTACATATGTGAATGTTTTCTTTTTGTTTGTTTTTATGATTGTTATTTCTAATTTTGTTTGCTATATGTGTTAAATTTGAGATTTTTTTTTATAGTTTTTACAATGTAAGTTTCAGTTTTGGGTTTAAATTTGTGGGTTTTTGATATTTTTGGATTTGTTGTTGATTTATGGTTTGGATATCCACTGATCAAATCGTCTTCTGATGAATGCACTGCCCAAGTAGAATTAATAACTGAAATATGCGCTAATAACGTATGTATTGTGGACTTCTTATATATTGCTAACAATGTTTTATCACTTGCTATCAAGTGTTAGATTGCTATTGCTAACAATGTTAAGGTTGTCGGGTATTGGAATGTTGTTAGTATTTTATTTACTATCACAAAAATTTATATGCGGTCGTCTCATGCGTGCGACCAAAACATTTTCTACTTGCCGAATTCAAGCCTTAAAAAACTCATTTCAAGACTTAAAAAGCCAAATTTAACACTTAAAACCCCTACTCCAAACCTCAATACTCCTCCTGAGGCTTAATTTAATTGTTTTAGTTATCAACTTCAACTCTTAAAACACTCATTTTAGGACTTAAAATGCCCATTCTAATTCTTAAAACTCCTACCCAACCCTTAATTTTATATTTTACTTACCTACTCCAACTGTAAAATATCCATTTCAAAACATAGAATGTCATTTACAATGGTTTAAAGCTTGTCAAATTCAAGACTTAAAATGTTTACATCAATGTCGAAAATGTCCAATTCAAGCTTTAAAATGACAACTTCAAAATTATGGGTTGGACCTATGACTGGTCGCACGTATGCAACCGTCTCACATGAGATTTGCTGATTCATTATACGGCTATTTAGTTTGTTTCTTGTTTGTCATTGATATCCTAGTCTCAAGCCCACAAATGAAATTCGCCAATGCTATGTTTGGGAACAACGATTTCATTTGTAAATTTGAAATTGGTTTAAATCTATTATTCGGCAAATTAAAATTTTCAAATTTGAATTTGGATCAAATTCCACCATTGTTTTTAAAATAGTTAAAGTTGAAGATTTGAGAATGACTATCCAAACCTTGTCATTCTCAAATTTTTCATTTATGATTTCATAATTAAAATCCATAATTTGAAATGAAATACTTATTCCCAAACACTAAATGACAGAAATTCCTCACTGACTCCTTCATCAATATTGGAAACATATTAAACAATTTTTTTCTCATACTCCTCCACATCACCGTCCTGCTTAACCAGGGCCGATCCTAACAATTTTCGGACCTTAGGCGAAAAATAAAAAAAGACCCTTATATAAGTAAATTTTCGGCTATTTTTCCTCAAACTATGTATTCAGTATTCATGCGTTCAACTGAGAAACCTAATGCTGCAAGTTCGATGCTTGTCATGCAAATACTAATTTTTAATTATAAGGATTAACTCCATTTGTGCCCCTTCATGAGTTGGGCCATAAACGGTTGCACCTCAAAACTATCTTAATAAATGACCCTATGCTTAACCGACAACCATTGCTCTATTAATGATTGGATTTTCCTTCCCCTGAAATGGCACAACTTCATTTTTACTTGAACAAAAAGGGTTTTGATAGTTAACTCATAACTTTGTGCCACATTATATTGTGCCAAAATTGCTGACTTTTGTATTTTCATTGGTTTGAAACAGTGCATACAGCCCTTGCAGCATTACTTGAATGGTTCCAACCTAAAGGCTCTTTGTATGACCCTGCTGCTACACTGAGTTTTTGTGGACAGTTCCTGGTGCTGCAGTATAGTATTTGCTTAAAGCAAACAAATGCAGACTCTGAAAGTAATGGAGCAAATACCGTAACAGTCCCAAACGAAAGTTGTAGCACACCGGTGTTCCAAGAAAATTGTTATGGCTGGCCAGCATTGTCTCCAAATGTTCTGATGGATGTGCAAACTCAATCCCCTGTGCTTGGTGGCTGCTTATATCCTGCAAGCCCTGGGCAGTACATCCAACCATATTTGCTCCCTCAGGTTCCTGTTCCTGTGCCAATACCTCCTCAGAACTGTTCGCCTTCACCCGACTGTGTTTCTCAGGAATTTGAGTACTTTGTGGTGATTGATTTTGAGGCTACGTGTGACAAAGAAACGATCCCTCATCCACAGGAAATAATTGAATTTCCATCTGTGGTTGTAAATGGTAGGACGGGGCGAATAGAGGGCTGTTTTCAGTGCTATGTTCGGCCTACTCATCATCAGCTTCTCACTGGATTTTGCAAAGAACTTACAGGGATCAAGCAGTCTCAGGTTTGTTCAACTTCATCTTTGTTTCTTTTGTTGTTAAAGAAAAGGAAAGATTCCTAGAATAATCTGATCTTTATTCGATTTTTCTATAATAATCTCAACTATTAATTAACTATGAATGATCCGAACGTAGAGATTTGGAGGGAAAGAAAAGGGAGGAATTTGGAGGGAAATAATTTTTTTATTTGGATAACAATTTTAGGGTAAATGGAGAGACTAATATTCCTTATTTTATTAATAACCAAATTTTTCCACGAGGTTAAAAATTTGGAAGGAAAATAATTTGTTAAGTAGAATATTGTTCATATTTAAACTTTTTTGTGAATTCATTAAAATTAAACTATAGTGTATGTATTATTATTGATAGTATTTAATTTATTTAGAATTTTGTAAACTATATTTTTAATTTTCTTTCCCTTTAATTTCCTCCTTATCCAAACAAAGAAAATTCTCTCATTAATCCCTCCCTTCCTTTCTTATCCCTCCTAAATTCTTATCCAAACAAAATGTAACAGATATTTACCGAGAGTATACATGGTGATATATTTACCGAGAGTATACATGGTGATTGGACCTGCTATAACGGGTAATTTTTATTAAAAAAAGTTAAATTAAAATAAAATCTGAAAAAACTTTAAAAAGTTAATTATTGACGGTGGCGGTAAACCTTACTAGCTCAATATCAATGGCGGTAAATTAAACCAGTACCAGTAGAGATTTTGTACCAGATGAAACCTTACAATATTAGCTCTTGATTCCCGGCTGTAATTATATCATTCTTCAACACTCTAGAGAAGTTTTAGATCAAATTCCCAAAATTTTTATAGAGAGAAAGATCAAAATGGAGATTAAACTGTTGTTTTAAGCTGATAATCGTCCTTTATCAATCTTGACTACAGCTAAAATCTCTAGAATTTCTCACTTCATGGAATTGTCTCTTCCTTCTGGCTCTGTTCCTCATTTTCTCTTTTCGAATGGGTAAATTTTTTCATTTCGATTTTCTTGTTTATTAGATTTAATTACCTAATTCATCCATAATATAACGACCTATTAAATCTTCGTTAGCTGTGGAATTTTGTCTAAAGTGATGATGATCAAGTTTCGTTAATGTCATTCAAATTGTTCAATTGCAATAGTAAGAGAACATAGCTAGTTGTTTGGTGTATGGCATTTCTCGGAGGGATCAAATTCTCTTTCTGATCAATCATCATCAACTTCCATTAATTGTACTCATTGCTCTCATAATTGTGGTCCATTAACCTTCTATACCGAAAGATGAAATTGTCGTAGTGGTGGTACTTAGGGCTATGCCGGAGCTGAGGCTAGTTAATCGTAGGGGAGTGGAGCATGATAGAGGCGTGGCAGTGGGGAGGGGAAGGTAGGGGTATTCTGATTTTTGTTTTTTTTTTTATTTTTAAAAATTATTTTTGTTATCTTATTTTATTTTCTTTTTTTAATTTACCTACAATAGCAATAACATTTCTGGGTAAGTGACCTAATAGTTTAGATCATTCATAATTAATCAAAATTTGACATTATTTTTGAAACGGAATACATGCCTTAATTTTTAAGTACAATTTTCAGGTAGATAAAGGCGTTACTTTGAGTGAAGCGTTGTTTTTACATGATAAATGGCTCGGAGAAAAGGGCATTAAGCATACAAACTTTGCTATTGTGACATGGACGAACTGGGATTGCAGAATAATGTTGGAATCAGAATGCCGATACAAAAAGATTATGAAGCCATCATATTTCAATAGGTAAGCTATATAAGGTAGTATTACATATATGAATTACATTTATTCGGTAATATGGTAGAAAATGTTGTTAAAATGACAAAACAGAAGTTCATGTTATACTTTCTTTTCAAGTAGGCCGTTTTCGGATGTTTTTTGGATAGTTTGTAGCATCTTGGTTGGATTTTGGTTTGGTTTCTCTCCCTCTTAATCACAATTCTATCTTTCCCCTCATCAAATGGGCCATTTTTAATATCTTTACCTTGTCCCTTCTTTTCACTATCTAGTCAATAGCGTAAAAACAAGGTTGCATTGTGTCGAAAACTAATTCAACTAAAAGCTTAAATTGATGTTTGAAGCCCCAAAATATATTATATACTCTAACACGCTCCCTCACACGAGAACTCTTTGGACTAGATGTGTGGATGCAACACATGCCCTCCTTATACATGACGCTAAATATTCCACTTTAAATCATAGTGGTTGAGATTCGAACTTGTGACCTCTTGTCACAATGGCTTTTAGTTAAGGCCCCAGGATATGTTATATACTCTAACACATTTTATCGCATTAAAACAAACGAACCGATTTTCCCTGCTTGGTAAAGGTTTAAAAAAATCGTGTTTAGGCCATATTAATGGGTATCTTATAGTTTCGACTGATGGCGTTACAATAACCGCATCACTCCCGTTACCTCATCATCATTCTGCTACTGCATTTTTACACTATGATCTAGTCTCCACCATGCATGAATCTTCAACTTATTCATTCTTTGTTTCAATGGAAATCTCCTTTATTCCGATTGTTGATTCCGTGTTTTCTCAGGTGGATTAATTTGAAGATCCCGTTCATTGAAACATTCGGATGTACTCGACGCAACTTGAAAGAATCAGTAGAACATGCTGGTGTGAGATGGGAGGGTAACGCCCATTGCGGATTAGACGATGCCAAAAACACTGCTCGTTTACTGTCTCAACTTATGCAGCTTGGATATAAATTCTCAATCACAAATTCTCTTCAGTCCCTATTTTCAGATCATCCGAGTGCTGCACATCACCAGCAGCAGACGCTTTCACCTGCAAGCACCGTAGTTTATCAACCCGACAAGTCGAAAACTTCACCTATCTTAACAGAAATGCACTTCCCACCACTTCGAGCTGCCAATCCAATGGAAGAGCCCGTTTTTTGCTTTTGTGGGGCTACATGTATCAAGAAAGTATGGCCAATTCCGGGACAGGAACCTGGTTGTTTGTTCTTTGCGTGTGGAAACTTTACTGCTGACCGAGGGCCCTCATGTCCGTTTTTCTTATGGGCTGCTGATTCTGCAAAACCCGTCTACAAATTGTAGGCTGTGTCACGAAAAATAAAGTCATTGTTCGATCTGTGCTAGAAAACAACGAAAATTTTTTCATTTTCGTGTTAATTTTCATGAGTCCTTGGCTATGGTGATTTTGATACTGACATGAATTTCTGTTTGATTGCTTTCAAGCTTATATAAAAAATTAGATTAGCGTGATTTAGTTAACTGTTTGTTTGCCCTGCAATTTTGTTGAGTACTGATGGCAATAGGTTGATGATTAGGGATTATGAATTGATGTTTGGATTAGAGTTTATGAGTCTATGTCGACTGTATAGTTTGGATTTATGGGTTAAGTCTAGGTCTATCGTTTGAGTTTAGGTTTATGGGTAGGATTTAGGTTGAGGCTAAATTCGACTCATGTTTAGATTAAAAATGTAATATACTGATTTTGGTTACAATAAAGAAATGTTGAATTAATATTTTGATAAATTAACTAAAAATATAATCAGATTTGACTAAAAATAATGATGTGGAACTAAAAATTTTGATATGAAACTGAAAATGGGTTAAAATGGTTGAGTTTGAATTTTAATCATCTAAGATTTAGGGTGTTTTCGAGACAAGTAAAGTTTTTTGAATTATAACCCACTAATTTCGGTCGGATATCAAATTAATTTGAAGTCAATACAAATTTTGACAAGTAGTGACACTCCATGCCTTTAGGACTTTTACTTTTTAGGCTTAATAAGGTTAAAGGAATTTTATCAATTGAGCATTATTAGTGTTGTAAAGAAAAAATGTTGAAGTAAAGAACTAATCATAAGGTAAGAAAGGTTAATAATTACGAGAGAATGTAAATAACTAAATATGCACAAAATGTGCTTCTAAACTGGGTGCTCGAACGATTACTATTATATGCTCAAACGAGCAACTGTACTGTAAAATGTACTGGCTAATTATTTTGCTTCTTCCAAAACAAAGCATATTCCAAAAAATTGTATAATGTTGCCTTGATCATCACCAAAACAAAGCATTACTAATCAAAATACATCATCAAAACTTGTTACACCATGTTTTTTAGGTAAAGTTCTTCTATATAGCAAATGTTAAGTTACACCATGACCAAGACAACCAACACTCAAGCCACACTTCTACGTATTAGTTGCAAAATAATTATATTCATTAGTTCACCATCACGCTACAATTTTCAACCGTTCTTAGCAACTTGTCTCATTGTTTCCTCTCCTGTTAGAGTTTCCTAACATGTTTCACTCTCATTCGTTCTCCCTCTGTCTCATTGAATTTGTATTATTTTCTATTTTAATCCGTTCCACTTAATTTGCATCAATTCTATTATTGGATGATAGCCCACCACTTTTTTTAATCTCATTCATACAGTTTAACTCTTTTAACTTCACCCATACAATTCATTATCCCTCTTCATTTATTACCATTTTCTTAAAATTTACCCTCTTTCTCTTTAGTGCAAATCAAAAAGAACAAAGAGAGTATTTACATAAACTAAATTAGCATTATCGGTGGTTCTTGTTGATATTTTAAAACCATGCTAAAAACCTTCTTGTCTTGCAAGAAAATTTATCTGAATTCTGTATATCGAGTGATAAGCAAAAGTAGATTGAAGGTATCGTAAAAAAAAGTATTCAAAAAAGAATTATTTTATTCATTAAGATACTGGAACTGGAATATTGTATCACTTAGATATTTTTCCACGCAATATATCAATATCAGTTGAACGGATGTAATAATAATAGAAGCAGAATTGAGATTAGTCTGGCATCATGCAACAGTACGACAGGAACTTGTTTTTCTTCTGCAAAAAAAATTAGTATTTCAAGTCAGAAAGCAGATGAAATTTCATTATGTCATCACTCATCATTATCAATCTAATATCCCGCTCGAAAAAAGAGTTCGGGGTGAGAAAAAGTAGCGGATAATCTATACCGGTATCCCTACAAAGAGAGAGCCAGAAGAATATAGTCAATTTTAGCCTAAAAAGGGAAAGCTCTGCACAATGAGAACTATAAATAACATCGTTACCTAATTTCTAGTGATTTTATTAAATAATTTTCTCTTATTCATAGTTTCTAGTTTCTACTTTGTTGCAAAGGCTGCGGTTGAAACCTATATGAATGCATGAAGCGTGTGCGTTAAATTTAAATGTATCCATTCGGGTCAAATTAAAGAGATCATCAGAAATGATCGACACGACAGGTAAGAGACCCGAGTATTAATATGAAACTTAATTAGCATGTTAACCAAGTTTGCAACAAAACTCGAAAATGACCAAAGTGGAAACACCTTAATCCAAATCCAACCCAATGACCTAAATGAATAACCATAGTGCAAATATAAGACCACATCACTGAATCGCGATCGTATTGTAAAGGTTTTTGAGTTTAACGCAACCAATATATAGGTCGTGTTGACCGCAAACTCATCCATATATTGACCATGAAATCTGTTTCGGGAACGTGACCGAAATCATACTTTTGCAATATGTCAATCATTTGTTGCTTCAGCTAGGTTTATATAAGATCTAAGCACAAAATTCATTTCTTTTAACGTCGGTTTGATTGTTGGTACTAAATTGTGATGAAAATAATTTTTCGTGTAAATTTTTATGAAATATATGTAGTATTATGTTATATCTGTGGTGATGAAAAAGTTGATATTAAAAAGTTTTTTTTTCACAATTTTTCATTACCACCTAATGCATCCTCTATTATTATTATTTTTTTTCGAAGAACAAGAAGAAAAAATTTTATGGCCATGCTTCTTGTGAAAAAGTTTCTTTTTCTCAATTTTTTCATTACCACCTATTATGAAAAAAAATGAGATGATTGAAGTACAAGAAAAATGACCAACAAAATTTGTCGAGAGATTTTATCACCAATAAAATTATTATATTTCTATTATTATATTCACCATTTAATATCAACTATCAAACTTCATTCAATTTTCTAGTGCTTAGGACCAAAAATTTATAGCCTTTTAATTTCATATTATTAATCTATTTTAAATCACAAATTCTTACTTGAGACCGTCTATATAAAAGATACGTCTCAAATGGGCCGGCCCATTATTACTAAAAAACAACTACTAAAAAAACACGTGTTGATTAATCCTATTTGGAGTTGGTATTATAATCAATTGAAGTTGGTATTATAGCCTATTAGAGTTCGTATTATAACCTGTTAAAGTTGCTATGTGGAGTTCGTGTTATAACCCATTAAAGTTGGTATTTAGAGTTGGTATTATAACCTCTTTTGAGTTTTTGTTATAACATATTGGCATTGGTATTATAACCTATTAGAGTTGGTATTATAACCTACTAAAGTTGGTAATACCAACTCTAATAGATTATAATAGGTTATAATAGGTTAAAATGCCAACTTCAAATACCAACTTTATTAAGTTATAATACCAACTCTAATAGGTTATAATACGAACTTCAATAGATTATAATACGAACTTCAATAGGTTATAACACTAACTCCAAATAGGTTATGATACCAACTCCAAATACTAACTTTATTAAGTTATAACACCAACTCTAAATCCCAATTTTAATAGGTTATAATACCAACTTCAATAGGTTATAACACCAACTCTAAATAGGGTCAAATGTGCGCGTTGATTTTTAGGTTTTTCTCTTTTTTTTAATTGTTGGACGTGGGCCTGGAGAGTCAGAGTCGTCTCTTATAAAGATGGTCTCTCGGGAGAGGCACTGATATTAAATTGACTCCTTTAACTCTATGCACTTCTTATATATCTACATGAAGTTGTATTGTTATTTGCTGCCAAGGGTCAATCGAAAACAACTCCTTTAATTTGTTATTGGAAGCCACGTGAGGTTATTGGTAAAAAGAGATATTGTAAGAGCTATCACAATGGTGAGGAATTTTTATTTGAGGGGAATTTTTTTTTGGTAAAAATGACTTTATTAGTGAATACTAAAAAAAACACTCAAATTTATCTAAAAGATAACTTAATTTGAGGAAATTTTTGGGATTTCCTCATAGTGAGCCCCACCATTAATATAAAGAAAAACACTCATTTTTTTTATTTTTGAACGTGCAATTTCTAAATTTTAAAGACTTCAAAAATTAAAATATATCATCATTCAGAAAAAAATTTTCTATAAATAGACACCCATTTTTCTATTTTTTGACACACTGCAAAAACTACCTTCTCTAATTTCAAAAAATTAGTGTTCAAATGGTTTGATGTTTACATAATTAATTTGATCTTTTTATTTTTAATTTTTTTGTGGTATAAGTATTTTGTGGTATAAGTATTCTCTATAAATTATTTTTTGTGAGGAAACTTTTCTTCCTTATGAATGAGATAAACTTAAATGATAAAAATTTTCACATACAAAATCTAATGTAGATGAGAAGGAAAGTATAAAGAGAGATTGGTGAGAAAATTTTTTCCTCATCATTGAGAGTGCTCTAACTAAGCTGGGATTTGGCCAAGCATAGTCTGCAATTTCCAAGTCAAAATTGTTGTCATGCTCAAAAAACAAGGTCACATCTTATAGTGTTGGCCGTAGTAATGGTAAAAAAAAACTGCATTTCGGTATTATTAGGGGACACTTTTTGATTTCGACCGATATTACGATAAACACATCACTTCCGTATCAGTATCACTCTTTTTCATTATCGCATTTTTACACTGTCCCACCTGTCTCTTTGGCTTAGTTTCCTTTGGATTTAGTCCTAATTCTTAAGTAGTAATTAAACCCGAACCATGATCAACTCTACTTCGTAAATGCAGCAGCACTAATGTTAATTTGTAGGTTACTAATTAGTAATTAATGTAAGAGTGAAAAGCCTTACCATGACGGAATCTGCATCTTTGTGATGATCAAATTCATATCCAGGATTATGTTGAACAATCAGCTCCGTTTCATCACCAAGACTCAGATGTCTAACATCGTTCTTCACCTGTTTTCGGTGTGCTCGTGCTTGCCCGAACACCATAGAATAGTTTGGACTTGTATTTCCTTTCTGTTCCCATGCTCCAAACTGAGGTACTGCCTTCCACTTCTTATTCTGCATTTTTTCCACTTTCATTCTTTAGATAATTGTGCGCATGTGTATATCTTACAAAACAATGCAACTTCCAATGACTCCCGCCAACGACAAGGTCTAGGAAAGGTGTGAGAGGAGGCAGACTAATACCCTCATCACGAATGATAAATTAGTTGACAGGCTTGTACACAACAAGACCCGCATAAGATGAGAGTTGACTGCACATAAATCCGATAAGATACATCCTAAAACCAATTGGTAATAAGAGTAGCCCATCAAACTTATATGTTAGCCAACCTCTCTATAATTGTTCGACTGAGATCACATGGGGGTTATTTTTCCAACAACAAGGAGATAACAATCTAAAGGATCCCCTCAGCTCAAGTCTAGCATATGAGGACCCCGCCCTACAAAGAAAAAACAAAAAAAACAGAAAGCTGGAAATATGAAAAACATATGAACAACACCATGGTTCGTTTACTGAATAATGAAATAATTGAATGTAATTTTATTGTAATGCAAATTTA
Source organism: Amaranthus tricolor (assembly GCF_026212465.1). Taxonomy (NCBI): domain Eukaryota; kingdom Viridiplantae; phylum Streptophyta; class Magnoliopsida; order Caryophyllales; family Amaranthaceae; genus Amaranthus; species Amaranthus tricolor. The sequence continues at coordinate 19,544,417 of NC_080053.1, forward strand.
TTAGAGTTGATCATGGTTCCGTTCAATTTCTTGTATGTTTAGGTTGATTGAATTGACTTACTTTGCCATGGCGTTCCATGGGAACGGAGCAAAGAATGATGTGATAGATTAGTTATTATGCATAAATATGAGATTAGGATATTTTCTTTCTAATTATAGGGATATTTATTTGTGTTTCTGCTTAATTAACGATAAATATATATTTTTCATGAGATTATGAAAGGAAGGAGATTTCCTATTTATGTTTCTCTAAAGGGTGATTATTGGTTGGATCTCATTCCTAGATAACTTAGGGAAGCCTTATAATGACTTTGGATTGATTGGGTATTGTATCAGAATTACGTAGTACGAGATATGTGTTGTATCTACACTTCAAAATTAACACGTATTACCTCATACTCAGTTAGTTTAAACCTATGTTGAAATTTTGGTATTGTACAATGGAGTATGATAAGTTAAGTCTTTAAGTGAATTGTCCTAAAGTCCTATTTGTTTAGCCATCATCTTTATTGTTGAATTTGATTGTTGTCCAAAGGAATTCTTTCGTGTACCTTTTCACCCGATCTAGAAAGGTGCACCTTTTGGATATGATTTCATACTTGCCATTAATAATTACATTATTTATGGAGTTTATGCGGCCTTTCTAACAACTTAGAAAAACCTATACCCCTCGGATGCAACCATGGTGGTGTCTACATAGGAGGAGATTTATGACGTTGATGGGTGGTGGCTGGATGTTCAAGGGTGAGCCCCGTTTTCAGTCCTTATCCGACCTATTTTTAGAAAGGTTAGGAGAGGATCGGGCTGAAAGTCGGTTGAGCTGAAAATAGGCTATATTCCTATTAAAATGTATTGGATTTTAAATGGGTTTGAATATGAATTGAAAAAGGCCTTGCAACTGTAGAAATATGGGCTAAAAATGGGTTGAAGAATCACTAGTAGGGGGTGTTTAATGAGTCGGGCCTCCATTTTGAACCCATATCCAGCCTGTTAATTTAGAAGTGTATTGTAAGGGCAGAGTTGAAAATTAATCGAATCAAAAACATACTCAACTATAATCAAAATGAAGCGGGCTATAAAAGTACTTAATAAAAGTTGAAAACGGACCCTTTTAAATAGCATAATTAATATATAATCTAATTGTTATAAATGACAATGCCAATAGCGATTATTAACGTTTCTATAACTTATTACTATAAATGATAATTTCATTATTAAAAATTAATCAAATTATAATAATTTTAAGTAATAAACGTGGCTCGGATCGAGCTGGTCGGAGCTTTTAAAACCCGGCTCATATGCACTTGAGCTCGACCCGCCTCTTATCCAACCCATTTAACACCCCTAATCACCATCAATTCCCACATAAAATCACATGACCATGTGCGTACAGTAGTCATGTCTAGTAACTTTGCAATGCAGACTCTACTATTACTTTTCTCCATTAATATTAACAAAATTAAGAATTAATTAATTTGACTTAATATGCATTATAGATCATCTAAGAGCAAGATTGATTGTATTATACAATCTTCGTAAGAAAGAATCACAAGTCAGAGCTGTGTGCCTGTGCAACAACTGTGTTTTTAAGATTCCTCATTTGAATCAAAATTATATTTGTGCGTGACATTTAATTATGCAAATATGATACAATTGAGATTACACCAAAAATTGTGAGAGGTTACAGGAAGAATACAGCCATAGCATATTATGAAAAGAAGAGAAAGAAAGCATGTAAAGTGTTTGTCATTATTTCGTGGGTAAAAGGAAGGGTAAAACCCTTTTTTATATAAGTGTCTGTTGAAGTTGTTATAACAAACAATCCAGTCGGCAAGAAACCAAGAATTACTACAAAATGAGAAAACCGAAATACATTCTTATCAGCCCCTCAAACTTGGCTGGGGAAGACATGCCAAGTTTGGTTAACAAATGACGAAATTGAGCAGAAGGAATAACTTTAGTGAATACATCAACTAATAGGGATGAAGTGGGAAGGTATATCAACTGTAAAAGACCCTCAATGACCTTGTCACGGGTAAAGTGGCAATCAATCTCCAAGTGTTTGGTGCGTTCATGAAACACCAGATTCTGAGCAATATGAATTGCAGAAATGTTTTCACAATGTAGAGTAACAGGACGTAAGGAATGTAGACCAAGTTCCTCAAGAAGTCGAACAACCCAGACAACTTCGGAGCATGCACTAGCCATGGAGCGATACTCAGCCTCAGAGCAGGATTTGGAAACCGTGGCTTGCGTTTTAGACTTCCAACTAATGGGTGACCGTCCAAGAAGAAGAAAAAAACCAGAAATGGAACGTCTAGTTTCGGGGCATGCCCCCCAATCGGAATCAGAATACGCTTGGAGAGTTAACTGATTAGAGGCTAAAAGAAGAATGCCCTTCTCTAAGGTGGCAGATAAGTAACCAAGCGTATGTTTAACAACTTCAAAGTGTGCAGTAGTTGGGTTTTGCATATGTTGGCTAAGTGTTTGGACTACATAAGAGAGATCGGGACGGGTGTGAGTTAAGAAGTTTAATTTACCAACCAAGCTGTGGTATAAAGTGGGATTGGGTAATAAGGGAGAATCATTGGAGGATAGTTTGTGGTTTAAGGGAAGAGGAGTAAAATGTGGTGTAAGGGGAGAAATATCAGTATCTCTGAGCAGTTCCTTACTAAACTTTTGTTGAGTAACAATAATACCATTAGCAGAATATGTAAGCTCAAGACCAAGGAAGACACTCAATCGACCAATTAGGTCCTTTATATTGAAAATATTATGCAAATGAGACTTCAAGTGAGAGATGAGAGAAACATTTTTTCCAATAACGATGATGTCATCCACATATATGGCAACAATATTAATGGAATCATGAGCCTTGTGAGTGAATAAAGAATAATCCAGCTTTGACTGAGTAAAATCCTAAGAAATAAGCTAATTAGTAAGTTTGGCAAACCATTGGCGGGATACCTATTTTAGACCATAAACGGACTTGCGGAGCTTGCAAACCATATTAGGAGGATAAGATAAACCATTAGGCACTAACATATAAACATCTTCATGAAGATCCCCGCGCAAAAAAGCATTATTAACGTCGAGCTGATGTAAAGGCCATTTATGAGAAGCAGCAAGTGCAAGTATAGCCTTTGGCCACAAAACAATGGGGAAAATGGGGGAAAATGTCTCATGAAAATCAACTCCATATTCCTGTGTATAGCCTTTGGCCATAAGACAAGCCTTGTACCTTTCTAAAGAACCATCAGCCTTTAACTTGATTTTATAAACCCACTTGCAACCAACAGTTTTCTTGCCAATAGGAAGGGGAACAAGATCCCATGTATGATTAGCTTAAAGAGCTTGAAATTTAGTGTCCATAGCCTTAACCCACAAAGGATCTTGAGCTGCTAGTTTATAAGATTTGGGTTCAAGCCATTGACTGTGAGAGGATAATAGGGACTGGTGAGAAGCAGGAAGGGAGGTGAAATGAACTAGGTTGCACCAGTGAGTAGTGATACAAACGAAGTCCTGAAGAAGGGAGGGAGGTTTGTGTACACGAGTAGATTTGTATGTAGGAGCAAAAGGTAAGAAAGGTGCATGAGATAGATCAACAACTAAAGGTAAAGTAGGTGGAAAAGAGGAGGAAGTGAAATGGGAGAAATTAGAGGAGTCAGAAGAGGCTGGTGTAGTAGGAGATAGAGGACAGGAGGTAGAAGCTGGGGATACAGGAGACGATGTAGCATTAGTAGGTGGGGTAGGAACGTGTACAGGAGAATTAGTAGGTGGGGTATCATTAGTAGGGGAAATGAGAAAAGAAGTAGGTGGAAGAAAAGAGTCATCATAGTGGGGAATAGGAGTATGAGCTGGTAGATAAAAGGTAGAGAAAGGAAAGGTAGGAGGACTGGTAGAGTGATAAGGGAAATGATGTTCCTGAAAAAGTAACATCTCTAGAAAAGACTATGGAATTAGTGGTAGGGTTGTATGTTTTGTAGGCCTTTTGTGTAAGAGAGTAGCCTATGAAAATAGAGATGTCAGCTCTAGAATGCAATTTGGATCTATTATGTTTGGAAGTAGAGACAAAGCACAAGCAGCCAAAAGATTTAAGGTGAGAGAGATTGGGTTTTTCACCATATAGTTTTTCATAGAGGGAAGTATTACCCAAAACAGGTAAAGGGGATCCATTAATAAGGTAAACAACAATTTGAACACATTCACCCCATAAATAGATGGGGAGATTGAATTGAAAAGAAAGGGCATGAGCAACTTTTAATAAGTGTCGATGCTTGCGTTCAACAACCCCATTTGGTTGAGGGGTGTCTCGACAAGAAGTCTAATGAATAATACCATGAAGAAGGTAAAAGCGTTTAGAGTCACCGTCACCGAGAAGTTTGATAATGATTAGTGCGAATGGCCAGAATTTTTGAATGAAACTGAGTGTTCATATATGCATAAAAATGCTGGAAAAATAAAATGTAGTAAGACCAAGTGCAGTAAGCACAATCAACAAACTTCTTGTGTTTAAAACCAGGTGGATAACCATTAATCTTGAAACACCTCTCAATAGAATGACTATTAATATTGCAATGATCACAAAAATAGTTGGAGTTTCGATTGAAACCAACGCCAGGCTTATTCTTTGCATAAACTACAGAATCTTGAGAATGAGGCTTTTAGAAGCGATTAGTTTTATGAGATCTATCATAAAAATGCTTCTTATTGATGGCAAATGCTAAGGATTCAGAAGGAGAATTAGTATTGAGGCGAGTGAGTTCCTTGTGCTTTTACTCGATATAACATATGATAGGCGATGGAAACATGTGGAAGTTTAGGTAGCATGAGTATATTAGTTTTAATCGAATTGTACTGGTCATCAACCTTCATAAGAAAGCTCATGAGGTGTTGATCTTGTTGAAGCTTAAACACCTTTTTTGTTAAACCACAACTGCAACCTTTACAAGTACGTGTAGGTAAAGGATTAAGATTATCAAGTTCATCCCAAAGAGATTTCACCTTAATAAAATAGTCAATGATGCTCATATTGGCCTCTTGTGAAATATTAGACAATTCTTCATGTAGAGAGCAAATCTATGCGGAAGTAGAGACTCCAAATCGTTCCTCCAGATCAGTCCAAATCTCTGAAGCATATTTGTTATACATGACACTTTTGGCAACAACACAATCAAGCGAAGCAATAAGCCATCCAAGTACCATATTATTGCACCTCTCCCAAGCTTTCATATCTGAGGCATTATCTGATGGTTTAGGAAGTGTACCATCAACAAAGCGGAGTTTGTTCTTGGCTATTAATCCAATCATAACCGATCGCTTCCAATCACCAAAGCCATTGCCATCAAAAGGAGTGTTGACAAGTTTAGTACTAACATGGTCAGAAGGATGAAGATAGTATACTGATTCAGGTTTTTGAGTTAGATCAGTATAAATTTGTTGAGATACTTGATTATTAGATGAAACGTGAGCAGAGGTTTCAGTCATGGTGAAGAAAAGAAAGAAATAATGCAAGAAAGGAAAAAGACAGATATGTTATGCCGAAATAAAGGAGATGAAGAAGACATTACAAAAAATGGATAAACGAACCTATTTTTGCAACAAAGAACCTACTCTGATACCATGTAAGAGGTTAGAGGAAGAACACAGCCATAGTATATTATGAAAAGAAGAGAAAGATAGCATGCAAAGTATTTGTCATTATTCAGTGGGTAAAAGGAACGGTAAGACCCCCTTTTATACAAGTGTCTGTTGGAATTGTTATAACAAACAATCCAGCTGGCAAAAAACCAAGAATTACTATAAAATAAGCAAATCGAAATACATTCTTATCAAAAATATTACAATTTTTTGGGGGAAATGGGCCGGACCAAGCTAGGTTTTGGAGCCCGGCCCATTTTTAGCATATTTTGCCTTTTAAAAGTATGTATCCAATTTGACTTTTTTTTTTTACAATAGCCTAGTCTGTATCTGGCCCGCTAAACGCCCCTAGCGATTACTGGTTATTGCTCAGTTGGCCACAGAGATTATCCTAGCCCCTAGGGTTACAACTTCTCAACTTTTGGTTCTGCATTAGGCGTTGGAATACTCAAGTTGTCTTTTAATTGCTTGTCTTGATTTAGTCTAATATAGTTATAAATTATAATGTATAGATTTTTAGGCCCTTGTTTTCTTTAGATGGCGTTAATGCTTGTTTTTTTCAGAGCAAATTTTTTATGAAACAATCTCATTATATTGAGCTGTCCCAAATTCCTATCGTACCTTTTTTGAGTGTTTTTTATGATGCAACTTTAAGATTTTCTGCTTCTCGTTATGTAACTTGCAACTCTTATGCACATGAGATTTTTGGGACTAGATTATTGCTTGCCAACAACATGAGTGTCTCGATGATGAGGGTATGAGGAAAATGGTTACCAATATGATGGCAAAATATGACAAATATTATGGAAACATCGATAATATCAATATTTTAGTGTTTGTAGCTTCTCCTTGACCCTAGGCATAAGTGGAATTATGTTGATTGGATTGTGCGTGCTTCATATGATGCCACAAAAGCTACTCTTGTCACTAAAGATTAAAATGGTTTTTCAAAATTTGTTTGATTCTTATTCTTATTCTACGCCTCCACCAAAGACAAGTGGAGCTACTTCCTCCACTTTCACCTCTTCAACCTCTACCATTTTTACTCAAAGTGGGACTCAAGGAGTGGTGAAGGTGGACCTTATTGAACTAATGAATTCAAGATATCAAATGGAGACAGGTTGTTCATTAACCAATCTAAACAAAAGTGATTTGGATAGGTATTTAGAAGATGCATGTGAACCTCATGATTCTAACATTGATATTTTACTATGGTGGAAAGATTAAACAAAAAGGTATCCCATTCTTCAAAAGATGGCTAAAGATGTGCTTGCTATACCTATTTCTACCGTTGCTTCTGAATCGGCTTTCAGTGCTGGTGGTCGTATTCTTGATGATTTTCGAACATCATTGACTCCAAAGATGGCCGAAGCCCTTATTTGCGCACAAGATTGGCTTCATATTTCTAGAACTCCTTTAGCAATAGAGGAGAGTTTGCTTGCACTTGAAGAAATGGAGGAAGGTTAGTATAAATTTTTAATTATTTTTCAATTGATTATTTAATATTTAAGAGTAAAAATATTTTTCCTTTAACCTTATATTGTTCGACTGTTCGTGCTCTTGGTTTAGGTAATGCATTAACTTTGGAGCATTCGGAGCTCATAATCGATGAAACTCTTGACGTCGTTGAAGATGATTAATGGAGTTTGAAGTTTCAACTTATAAATTTTAATCGCTTGCTTTTAGTTTATGGAATTATGAGTTTATGGAATTATAGTTGTATTTCAATTAACTAATGGTTGTATTTTAATAGTTTATGACTAATCAAGTTAAGTATTTTAATATTATTTGAATTATATATAAAAAAAATGTTAAAAGAAATAAGGGGAAAAAAAATAAAACCGGGTCGGATCCGGAACAGAATTTTAAGTATCCGGAAAACCGGGTACCCGATTTTTCGGAACCGGGTCGACCCGGTATCCGGTTTTGAACACCCCTACATAAAAGAATGAGTATTTATTATTATTATTATTATTATTATTATTATTATTATTATTATTATTATTATTAAATGGGCACACAATAAAAAGAAAAAAGCCATCTTTCTAGAGGTGAGTTTTAATATTTCACAAGTTAGAAACTCACAATAAATAAGGTGGTGGTGTAGATATCACCTAACACTTTCTTTTACATGCTTTATCAATTAAGATCTTAGGTTTGTTGCAAGTATAATGAAATGTACATTTTAATTATTTTTTTATCATAACAACTCATAACTTTGAATAATAGCTAATAATTGTGTTTTATAGCATTTAAAATATGATAACAACTCATAAGTTTGAAACTTAAAGTTGAAAAGATAGGACAATTATTTTCCTTGGAATAAGAAATTGTGTTAAGAATGAGATTGAAGCATATTAGCTTTTTTGTGTTGGTGTGAAATGTTCCCAATCCCATGGGATGGAATAAGCTTAGATATATTAAAGTATTATCTGTTTATTCACTTAAACATGCAATGTATAGGAGGTGAGTTGACAAATTCCAAGAGGTGCCCATGTTCTCTTAATCGTAGTCTTGAATTTCTGTTGTTTCAATTATTAATAAATGGTTTTTATAATCAAATACTTCGTACAAGTACAAATTGTACAAGATCGAACCATACGGAAAAGATGCATGTTAGATCTTTTGATTTTGCCTTTTCAATTATTAAATACCACAAAAACACTTGTGACTCAATAGATGGAGCATCTGCTTGTTGAGCAGAATGTTTGAGATTCGATTTTTATTGGGTGCAGGTATCAGCTGAAGGATTTCTTAACTGCGCATTCTTTACTCCCTCATTGAAGGGAACGAGTATGGTTTGTTCGCATCTTTCAAAAAATAAAACCCACTCAGAATTCCGGCTTGTGCGGGATACTGGGAATGTTCTTTAACTTTTATTTGGAGCAAGTATCACTATCTCAAGAAAAGTCTTGCGTTTGATTTTTACTTATTCTTCTCCTCCCCTCAACATACCTTGTAATTCAAAAAAATGATCCTTAATTAATCACTTTAAATTTGTAAATAGTCATTTTAAGTTTATAAGTATTCACTCTAAAACTCTAAAAAGTAATTATGATCACTTTAAAACTGTAAGTTATCACTTTAAAGTTAAAAATAATCACTTTAAAACAGTGTATATATATATATATATATATATATATATATATATATATATATATATATATATATATATATATATATATATATGATGAATTAGTCCGATAAAAATAGTCTCACCTTGACATCTTTATATACAAATTAGGCCGATTCTTGTATAGGAACTATATAATTTTCGACTTGTGGATACTTGCAAATTAGGCCAATTCTAGTATAGAAATTATATATTATAAATGTAAGTGATCACTTTAACATTATATGTGATCACTTTAAAACATAAAATGTATATTAAGCTAATTTAATAGAGATGGTCTCACCGTGAGACCGTCTCATTTAAGAATTAGTGTTAAAAAAATATATTACTCCCTCCTATTTATCTATCTATCCCATTTATTTTTTATCAATATTTACTTATCACTCTTAATTTGTATTTTATTTATCTATAAGTTAAAACATAGTAATGTGGAATCTTATTTGATTTGTCACAGTAAAAGATTTATTAATGTCTAACTTTTTATAATTTTTAATAAAGAACCATTAGAGATATTAAAGATTAAAATGTTGTCTTGACAAGTGTGAAAAATTAAATGAAACTAATAGGTGAAATAATTATTAATATAAAAGAAAGATTATGATTCAATCCAATAACAAGTACAAAATACTAAGTAAAAATATTCAACAATAATCAATTAAACACAAATAACTAAATCAAACTTGAAACCCTACAAAAGAATGAGGATATATAGGTAATTAACGGTTATTTAAAAAAAATAGTAAATCACGTTATGTATACCTATTTTTTAGGAGGGCTTTCGAGATTTTTATTTTATCTTTTCTAATTTTATTTATTTTAATATTATTTATTTTATTATTTTATAATTATATGTAAATAAATTTATTGATTAGAATTTTCAAAAAAAATCATCATCAAGATAAAAACAGTCAAACATAAGGATGACTAAAAATCCTATCCATTCACGTTAATCCACGTGTCCACCGCAAATAAAACCATACTTTTAGTAGAATCCAATAAACCCAAGTTACTTCATAGATTTGCTATTCACTCAAACCCACTATAAAACCCAACTCCCATGACCCCAACTTCTTCACTAAATTCTTTCTCTCAGTTTTCCCATTTTCTTCAATCAAAACAAAAATAAAAAATGGCAGAAAGTCTTTCTTTCTCTTTCCTCATCATATTCTCTCTCCTCTCTGTATCCTCCATTGTAGAAGTATGTAATGCTCAGCATAATTACATGGATGCCCTTAGAAAGAGTATCCTTTTCTTTGAAGGTCAACGTTCTGGTAAGCTTCCTCCTGATCAACGCCTTCGCTGGCGCCGTGATTCTGCTCTTCATGACGGTCATTCCGTTGGAGTAAGTTCCTTTATTTTAACTCAAATAATTAAATTACTTCAATTCCAGTTAAAATGAGGTTTAAAATGGTCAAATATACTCAGCTTTACCTTTTTTTTTTAATTAGGAATGTACATTGTATTTTGAGGAAATATAATTATTTTGTTATATATCACATTTATTTGATATAATGTGATTAATCTTCCATAAAAAAGTTGTATTTTACTCTTTGTGACATATTGTGAGATGAAATATTATTTAATATGTGAGGAGAAATGACTAATGACCCACATTATTGTATAATATGATATGATGTGGGAGGTCATTAATTTTAGAGATTGTAATTTTAATAATGTGCTTGTATGTTAATCTTAATTTGTACTTTTGTTTAGAGGACTGTTAATTAAACCATTATTTAGCTTTTGAATATTTTGAATAATTTAAATGATGTAAAATCATTGATAAATGTATTTCAACTTGATATTACCAGATGAAGGAATTAAATTTGTTGTGCATTTTCTTCATGTAACTTTTAGTGGTATTATTTCTATTTTTAAAGTGTATAATTTGCTAATATTATAAACTATACTCTGTTTGTCTCATTTTTGCTAATAAAATTGTATAATATAGCAAATTTTAAAATTAAATAAGCTAATAAATTTTGTTTTATAATTTTAGAGGGATTTAACGGGTGGATATTACGACGCTGGCGATAATGTTAAATTTGGATTTCCTATGGCGTTTAGCGTCACACTTCTATCATGGAGTGTGATTGATTTCGGAAGGCTTATGAGGGGAGAGCTTTCCAACGCGCTTAAGGCAGTGCGTTGGGGAACCGACTACCTTCTTAAGGCTACTGCCGAAATGCCTAATCGAATGTACGTCCAAGTTGGTGATCCTTACTCTGATCATAACTGTTGGGAACGCCCTGAGGACATGGACACCTTGCGAACTGCCTATGCAATTGACCGAAACCACGCTGGATCAGATGTTGCCGGTGAGACAGCTGCGGCATTGGCTGCTGCTTCCATCGTGTTTAGGTCTCGTGATCGTGCTTATTCTCGCTTACTCCTTAGCCGTGCTATCAAAGTAAGTCTCTTGTCCTCTTAAATTTAGTATACCTAATTTTTGTATCGTTAAATTCACTGCATTAAATTTTTTAGTGACATTTTAAATAAAATTTAGCAAACTATTTAAAATGAAAAATGTATAATGAAGAATCATTTCCATCAAGTGGCTAAAAATTATATTATTATACTAGTCACTAGATAAAATTTGGATTTAAGTATTTAACACTTAATTTTTATTTGTAAAATGTTAAATGTACCTAGACAATAATATGTTTACGTGATATATAAATGAGATTTTGATTACTGACATAAGGTTAATTTGTTCAGTGGCGAACTGGCGCTCCATATCCTTAGGAATGGGAAAAGGAAGTTTACCTTTTATGAATCGTTTTTTGCTCATACACTAATTTATTTTTTAATGATAAGAAAATAATTAGTAATAATCTCATTAAACCATATTTTTGCACATATGTTCATATATGCAATTGATCAATGTACTCCACTCTCATTAAATTTGCCGTATTTATATTTTCAAAAGTTTTTTTTATAGTAAATGTAAATTTAGTGGTATGATGGATGTTTAGAAAAATACACTTTCCTATTCACTTTAGGAGTCACATTTGACTTTTCACGGATTTTAAGGAGAGTTAAAAGTGGGACCTTAAGGGTAGGAAAGAGAGTGGTATTATGGGTTTTTAATGTAAGGGAGGAAAATTAGTATGGATAATGGAGGGTATAATTGAAAATAGGATAAAGCTACTAAGGGCATAAAAGTCAAAAATCTATACCAAAAATAGAAATGAGACAATTAAGATGAGTTGACCATAAAAAGAAATGGGACACATAAGCTGAATAGGAGGATTACTATTTAGGTTGATAAAATTTGCCCATTAGATGTTTTCTTGTTAAGAGTAAAATTTACTCGATGCTAGAAACAACAAATGGAGTAATAGCTATTGGGCATGACCTAAAAGTTATTATGAACACTAAAACATCATCATGCAATTAAGAAAAGGGTTTGTTTTGGCGCGCGATCATCGGTTTCTTTTGTGTTATTGGCTTTATAACTAATTAAAGGAGCAAAAAGAAAAGAAAATGTTATAATTATCTCACAATGTAACATTTATTTAAAAAAAATTAATATCTATGAAAATTACTAATTAGGACAAACAATAAGATCGAAGAAAATGCACTTTAAATGCACATATCAAATTTAATCAATATAAATTAATCTTTGCAAATATTAAATAATCCAAATCACTAAGATTTAAATAGATCAGTTACGTACAAATTATATCGTTTGGAATTACTAGAGTGTTTCTAAACAAGGAGCGAAAGATACCCATTACAAGCTTAAATGAGATCTATCATTAAAATTATTTTGTTAAAATCTACAATAACCTTTGTCTCAAAAATATTGTAAATATTTATTTATACGAATCTATTATTTTTATAAACGTATTTCAGAACGGTGGTAATAATATTTGAATGAAAGGGTACTGTTTATAATCTCCAATCTCCGTCTGATAGTTAATTTTTTTCACACATGACATGTTATAATCAATTGCAAGTATTTAAGAATAGAGATAATAATATTTGAAACGTAAATGATATGATTATATTATATGAAAGTGGAAATTATAACAATTTTATTGAAATAATGGATAGTAAAATAGATGGAATTTGGTTATTGTTAGTAATGCGTAAGTTGGTGTTTGGTTGATTATAGGTGTTTGAGTTTGCGGACAATTATCGAGGTGCATACAGCTCAAGCTTGAAAAGAGCAGTTTGCCCTTTTTACTGTGATGTTAACGGCTACCAGGTTGGTTTTGTTTCTAAATTTCATTTGCATTTGCATGTGAACTCTTTCATTTTTTTTCCCGTTTTTCTGTTGTTTTTCGTACTCCCAAGATTCAACACTAAACTACTCCAAATTTGGTACACCACGTTCTAACGTTATGCTCTAGTCTTGTCACTTGTGCATGCCTTGTTAAAATCTTTTTTGGACTTTTTTTAAATAATAATTGATGTATTATTATATATACCATAGAGTAATTTATAATTTGTCTTATTTATTTTTATTTTATATATTTTTTACTTTATGTACTTATATACTTTTGTTATTATTTAAGGATAAAATCATAAAAATAATATTTTACTATCAATTAACTATTTTTTTAATATTTGTGTCAAGTCCAAATAGTGTATGTATTGCGAAACAAATATGGTGTTATTTGTTGAGGAGTAATGAGGATTTTTGACCATTGTTGGCACATTATTTAGGCTTGTTAGTTTATGCAAATAGGATAATTTGAAAATTAATTAAGTTGGTGAAAACTTTAAAAATAAAAGTACGTATTGAAATATAAGGCGTATATGTTTCATTAATGTCATTTTTAATTTTTGTAAATAAGCATAATATCAAACGTGAGTATATATTTGTTCAAGGAGTAATGGTGATCTTCGCTGATGATGTTAAGATTATGTTAGCAAATATGATAAAACTATTTTCATGCAAATATGTACTCTTAAAAAGATACTTGTATATATTTATTACTCTTTTTTTCCATTTGAAATAGCATTATTATAGGGAAAACTATTTTTTATATGCATATTACTAAATACTACGTTCTATTCTGCTTGAGTGTTTCTTTTGATTTTTGACACGATTTATTAATCACTTTTAAGGTGTATTTTATTTTTAATCTATTAGATATGACATAATTATTATGTTAGACTTTGTTTGATTTGTTTCAATACAAAATATTATTATAATGTCGACTTTTATACTTCCTCCGTTCTGATATTGTTGCTACATTTGCATGGGCACGGAGATTAAGAAAAGTGATTGACCTACACTGTAGCTGATTGTTTACTTTATAGAATATAGTATTTTATTAGAAAAAGGAAAAATAAGTTGTGAGGTTACTTTAACGAGTATAATATAGTATTTTATTATAAAGCATAGAGTATATAGTAGGATAAAAATAAGGGTAGGTAGAACTTTAAATGATTGTTTCATTACTAAAAACAGAAATGTAGCAAGTAATATGAAATTGCCAAAAATAAAAAATGTAGCGAGGAAGTAGTTTTTAATTATAGATAATTAAAGATATTAATAATAAAAATAGTGCACCGACAAATGTGCTCAGTCAAATGAAATAATTACGCCGAATAGAAAAGGAGCACTCCTATGAATTTACAAAGATGAGAGGTAAATGCAGGATGAGCTTCTATGGGGAGCAGCATGGTTGCACAAAGCCACAAGAAGGCGGGAATATAGAGAATATATAGTGAAGAACGAGGTGATATTAAGAGCTGGAGACACCATTAATGAATTTGGATGGGATAATAAGCATGCTGGGATTAATATTCTCATTTCTAAGGTACGTACACTCCCACTCTTTTATTATTCATACTACCCATCCTTTTTTCTTTATCTGTTTAATTATTTATACTTTCTTAATTACTTACGACTTTAGTCAATACTAGGACTAGGAGTATGAGTAATGTACTTCCTCAATAAATAAAGCGTCATTCTTGATGTAATTGTAAATACACAATCCTACTCATTTCACTTGTATTTATAACTTATCCCAACCAATCTAAAAGTAAATCCTACTCCTATCAACTTCCATTATTTGATTTACTGACGTGTTTAAAATAAACCTCTAATATGATATTCAACCGACTTAAAAAATAGATTTATAATTATGTAAAAACCAATGTAAACACAAACTCTGTTTTTAAATCGACTTGAAACATCCGGCTAAAGATCAACTTGATGATCCAAATAAACACCTCTAATCCACTAGCTAGCGTCATCTAAGTCATGACAATTAATTAGAATCTGCAAAGCGGTCTACGACAGAATTTTATTGTCAGAAGGCTCTAAAAATTTATTTTTATATTATTAATTTATTTTTAAAATTATTGAAATATATTTATACCATTTTATACTAGAGTAACTAAATAATAAAGTGTGAAATATATCAAAATTGGTGGGATAGACAATTTACATGTAGTAGATCTCCTAAAAGGTTGAATAGGTGGAATTAGCAGTTTATAAATAGTGTTAAAAAGTCCTAAATCCAAGCTGGAGCGACGGAATTGTTGTCCTAATGCAATGAGACATTATTCTTCTTGTCCTGTGAAAATTATTTAGGCCTAGGGGAACTACGTTTTGTAGGACCCAATCTTAGCCAATCACGTGATTCTGGGAATATCTCACATCTTGTTATATTGGTATCGGGTTTGGTTTTCTCATGGGCTACAATTCTTTTGTGGGTCCAACCCCATTTGTATCAAATACTCCGATTCCATTTTCTCGTTTCTGCCAATTTAATTTCCATTTAATATTTATTGTTTCTATAAAGAGTTTTTTTTATTTTTATCATAAATTTTGAATAAAATAATTTTATTTATCTTCATTTTAATATTTTAATAATGCTTTTGGTTATTACAAATCTTTCAATATTTTCATTTCAATATTTTTATATTTTTTATGGACCCTAACAGTATAAAAATATTTTTTACTAGTTGTGGTTCTTATATTTTTTTCACTAATCTTCTTTTATTATTTTTATCCTGTTTATGGTCCCTATTTTTCCTCCATCATATTTATTATTCAATAAAATAATATATCTACTATCTAAAATATTATATTTTTCTTAATTTCCGTAAACATTTCTTATGGAAATTTTATTAAGGAACGGGGTAAGTACTCTTTATTTTTTAAAGAAGTTTTCACAAAAAATATTTATGAGAATTAAAAAAAATTAAGTAAATTGAAATGTACGCTAACATAATATAATGATTAGTACTTTTTCTTTTTTATTTTTTTTAAACTTAAATATTGGACCAATCCATTTTAAACCGTATCACAGTGAGACGGTCTTATTGAAAAATTTGTTAAATACAAATATACAATATTCTAGAATGTAGTCTGATTAAATATCCATTTGTCGTTTTTATACTATTTATTTTTTATTTCATTATTTATAAATTAAAACATATTTAACTAAGATTTTAGTCAATTAGTCTTAATGTAAACTTTTTAACATTAACTTTTTATAATTTATAAATAAATATAATTAGAAATCCTTAGAATTTAAAGTTGTGTTTTCATTGAAATAGAAAAATTAATTATTATAATAAATGAGTAAAATATTAGATAATTAGTCAAAAAGATGACCGAATGAGAAGAATCTGTGTAGATATGATTGCACATGAAATTCATTGTGATTTTGATGAGATCATCATGTAAATTTGTTCTTTGGACAATAGTTGGAGTATTAGACCAGTTGTTAGTACATCTTGGATTTAAATATTTTTGGTGTTTTTTAATTTTTATGTTTCTCTAGCATAATTCTCACATAATATGATTGATATAACAATTAAAAAGAACAAATGAATTTTGTGTTAGCTCAAATAATACTACCTCGAGTTTTAGTATCGAGAAATTTTTTATTTTTCAACGTGTAGAATTTTAAACGTAAAAGTCTATAAAAAATTAGAGATGCATGCTCTATTTCTCTAGTCTAATAAAATTGAATTTTAATTTTATGTTCTAGTGTGCAACACAATATTGTGTAATTTATGACGTCTGTGTGGTCTTTGATAAAACAAAAAACACAAATGAAATATGAGGATAAGATTAAAAAAATATTAAAATTTATTTTGAAAAAATAAAGATAAATTAAATGAAATAACTCAGTAAAAAATCAAATAATTAAATTAAAAGGACCTAAAGTGTATCTAAATTTGGTGCTAAGGATAATCAGACGATGGTATTTTTAATTATATAAAAGATTGTGCAAATGCAGCAAACATTTGTATTGGTATACCCAAAAGCCAAATTTTCCGATTGGTATTTTTTGGAAATTCTATAAATTCATAAATATTTTAGACTATAAATTAAATAATATAAAAATAATCTATGGAATGGTGAAAATAGCTGGCAGAAGCATGTGGCAAAGGCTGAAAAACACAGATGAAAAATGCAGAACTTCCCATTCTGGCCATTAACTTCTGCTTCATTGTTATATGTTTGACTTGTTTAATTAAGGCCCTTTCTCTTTTTACTTCTGTTTTTAGACATTGTCTTTTCAATTTTCATTATTATACTGTTGCTCCCACAACTTCACTGCCACCTAAAGAAAATGGGTTCAAGTGAACCCAACAAGGAAAACAAATTTCTAGTCTTTAGATATGATTAAAAGAAAATGGGTTCAAAGTTGTGATTATTTTGGTAATTTTTTTATGATTAATGTAAATTAAATGCATAATTTTTGTCTAGTCGTTTATATTTAAAGTTATACATAAATAAAACACAAATTCTTGTGAGAGACGGTTTCTTTGAGAGATCACTTTTAACTAATTCGGTCCCATTATATGTTTTTTAAAATATTGTAATTAGGCATTAAGAATGATGTAAGTAGATATTTAAAATGTTGAAAGTAGGCATTGAGGATACAGTAATTAAGCATTAAGGATAAGATAAGTAGGCATTAAGAATTAGATAAGTAGGAATTAATTTTTAATGGGGCTAGGCTTGAGATACGTTTCTCAAAGAGACAATCTCTCAAGAGAATAACTGATGTTTCTTGTATAGTAGTTGCAATATATAAAATACTATAAATTGATAAACAATATAAAAGTTAGTTTGAATGCAACTAAAAAATGGATGAAGTTTATATTAATGCGATCGTCATTATCTAGGAAGTGCTAATGGGAAAGGCCAATGACTTGAGAAATTTTAAGATCAATGCTGATGGTTTCATATGTTCAGTAATACCAGGTGTCGCCAATCCACAAGTCCAATATTCTCCAGGTAAGGCTCCAAATAATTTCAAGTAAAAACCTCGAAAATAGGTTAAAATTTGGTTGTTTCACTTGGCAATATATATATATATATATATATATATATATATATATATATATATATATATATATATATATATATATAGAAAAATGAAGTATTAAAATAGGGCATATTACATTGTTACAAATGATGGTAATAGGTGGACTGATCTTCAAGGCCGGAGGGAGTAACATGCAGCATGTAACATCCCTATCTTTCCTGCTTCTAGCTTACTCTAACTATCTAAGTCACTCCAATCACCAAGTGCCATGTGGCGGAATTTCAGCTTCTTCTGCTCTTCTTAAACAGTTGGCCAAACGTCAGGTAAATACATTTTATTTCTTGGATTCTTTTACTTTTCTTAAAACGTTATAACGTTATGGCATCTTCATCCATTTGCAATCTCTATATTATCATCCATTCTTGTACATATATGAAAAAAATTAATAATTAAAAAATATATTTTTTTAAATTTTTAACCCATTGGATTGTCCCGAACCCAATTCAAACTTAACAAGACTTGATCCGAAACTGATTTGACTCGAAAATGATACACCCTAATGGCTTATCTTTTCAATCCACATTGATTTCTCATAAAAGTTTTAATTAAAATTGGAAAAAAAAATTACAATAGAAAGTCTCTTAAGTGAATTTAGCTAATTGGATAATTGTTAGAATAATTAACAGAGGGAAAATAATCGAGCCAGTTTGAATATAAGAAGTCCTCTTAGTGTACCTTTTGTGTCTTTAACCTCTTGCTTTTCTCGTTTCCTTTCTTTTAGTTCTTTGTTTTCTTTTTGTAGTGGGTTCTCAGTTTTATTTACAGGCCTTTTAGTTATCTTTCACGTGTATCTACGTCTCTTTATCTTCCTCGAGTCGGAGGTCTCTTTTGGCTGGCGCTCTCCTTTAGAGGTATGAGTTGCCGCCGTCTTTCCCTCCCCATACCCTATCCTTAGTTTTCTATGAGCGGGAGACACTGAATTAGATAATGATAATGATCGATATTAATCATGATAATTATCCATTCAAATCATGAAACTATATTATCATGTGACTCAATTATTAAAAATGAGTCGATTAATCTAATAATAGTAAGTCATATAAGTCAAAAATATATAATTAGCACCATGAAAAATTAACATTACAACAATAAGTAGTATCACATGTTAATTGTTACATTTATACACTTATGCTTACTTAATTAGTTCATCATGGGAAAAAGGACCACATGAGAATAATTGGTAGACATCAACATTAAATCCAATCATAATCCTCCAAAGTCAAGGCATCTACTCCTATCTACCAACTGTACCACTTCATAGCTAAACTATTAGCCGATGCCTTCCTTTGTTACCCCTTCACTTTAAGGGCACTTTTCATCGCATGACAACGGATAGCTTTTTTTTCGACTTTATATACACTTCCCATGATCTCTCATGTCATGCCCTTAATGTGTAGGGGATGTATAGTGAATAATATAATAAATTTTTTGTTTTTTATTATTGAATATTTGAACTAATTTATTAAAAAATACTTATAACTCATATTGTTTAGTAAAAAATGTAAATTATATTTATATTTAATTTAAATTAATGTCACTTAGACATGAAAATAAATTTTTAGACCCTAAAAAATCATTGGCCCTCGGCGATAGCCCGCTTTACTCTTACTAATCGACGATCATGGCCATGTATATATCTTTGATCCACTTTTGGAACTCTATCACATTTATTCATACAATTTCGTGTGATAATTAAGAACTAAACAATGTCATTAGTTGTCAATTAAGTATGTTAGTCTATTAGTGATAAGTTTTTACATTCTTCAATTTTGATGTTGAGTCGTAAATCACTTTTATTATTACCTAAAATATTTGACAAATACAGACCTTTTTTAGATGTTGTAAAAATAGTATAGGTAATTATTATTTTGGATTTGTGAGTATTGATTTTAAATAAATTTTCAAATAAAATTGTCTCACAGTGAGACTATTTTTGTTTGATAGACTCAATGTACATTTATAGTTTCAAACTGATTAATTATAACCTAAAAGTAATTACTTATATTTTTGAATTATCTTAACGTGATAGTTGGAAAAATAAATTAATTTTTTAAATCTTTTAAATAATAAAATGATTTCATACAAAACTTGCTATAATTTTAAAATTCATAAGTTGTTTAGATTGAAATTATGAGTGATGATATTATTGGGTTTTCTAGCATTTTTGGAATGAGTCAAAGGTAATGTTGAATTGGGTAATTGACCTTTTGTTTGGTGGTATTGATTGATGAATGGCAGGTGGATTACATTCTAGGTGATAATCCATTAAGGATGTCCTACATGGTGGGTTATGGCCCACGCTATCCTCAAAGGATTCATCACAGGGGTAGTTCTTTACCATCAGTCCGTGTTCATCCGGCCCACATTGGTTGTAAAGCAGGCTCTCGATATTTCCTAAGCCCAAACCCGAATCCAAATAAATTAGTTGGAGCTGTTGTTGGTGGGCCCAATGTTACAGATGCTTTTCCAGATTCTAGGCCATACTTCCAAGAGTCCGAGCCCACAACATACATTAATGCTCCTCTTGTGGGTCTTCTAGCCTACTTTTCAGCCCATCCTTGATTTCTATTGAATTTTCTTTAAAAAGGGAAAAACTATAAATGGGAAAAGAGATTTATAAGGTAGGGCAAGTTATAGAGGTGAGCAAATTGCCACCCTATGTAATTGTATCATGTCTCAAATCTTGCTAATTATTAATGGATCAAAAAATAGAATGTTTCATTTTGTCATTTTGTCTCATCTCAATCTTATTTCTTGTTTTGTTGATAGACGATTCTTCAAGTCATGTTGAATTTTTGTTGTCAGAATTCAACGAAACGAATAATAAGGATATAAAAGAAACTAATCCTAAGCATTAATTACAAATGAGGTGGATTACGCGAGTTTACACTTTGCACAAGAAATAAAATAAAGTACAAAAGAAAATAAATAGAATAAGCACCCTAATGATATGATTCGAAGTAACACTCCCCCAAAAGAAAGCTCACATGTTTATCTAGTACAATGATCTTAGCCCTCCCTTCACCCGGGATTTATGAAGTCGTTTATATGGCCATACTGCGTCTCTTCTTCAAGTTTCCTCCTACCTCGGGATTTCCTTTCTTCATCATAGCTACAAACTCATCGTAGTTGATACGGCCATCCTAAAAAGGCGGGAAAAACAATTCATTAACAATGGATGTTTGCTTCAAAAGGAAAAGCACAAAATCTTGGGTGAGACGCGTCTTATTGGGCTGGCCTAATTATATATATATATATATATATATATATATATATATATATATATATATATATATTTACCAATTTTATAAATTAAAATGTCATTTTCAAGAGTTAAAAAATCTATTTGAAGACTTGAGATCAATTTCAAGGATTTGAAATCGACATTTTAAGTTATGGAATCTGACAATTTTAAGACTTAAAGACCAAATTAAAGACTTAAAACATCAATTGCAAAACTTAAAATTCTCATTTTAAATTTAAAGTAGAATGACTCAAACATTTAAATTGTTATTAAAAGCTTTGTAATTGCCCTTTTAAATCTCAAAATTAGCTTTTTAAGTCTTAAATTTATCTTTTTAAGTTTTAAAATTAATATGTTAGAATTTTTTAAAAATACTATTGAGCCGAGACCAGTTGCATGGCTTAGGCCGTCTCACAATAGGAAAAGTGATCATGCTTTTTCTTACACACATCACTTACATTATCACCATCCACTTCTGATACTATTTCCTTTATGTCCCTTCCATCATGCATGCCAAACTCTTGTAGAGCTTGCTCTAGCTCTTCAATTGTGATATACCTAAATTGAAATTTGTAGAAATGTAAGAACAAGCTCTTCGCTTTAAAACCGACTACGAACACTCTAATGCTTTTTGAGTCCCAAACATTTTACTACACAAGTTTTTTACTGCTTGAAACTAATTTTTAAAGATGATGTTTCTTGATCGCAATTGGTTTGGCTGAATCAAGTATAGATGATCGGTTATAGTCTGACTTTTGGGGTTTTGATTGATTATTTATAATGTGTGGGCTTGGTTGGGTTGGCTAATTCAAGCTAGGCTTTTTGATAGGGTGAATTTTGATCACCTTTAATCAAAGGAATTTATGTTATATGTTGTTCATGCTTGTTGTTTAGACTGTCCTCGGAACAATTTTTGCGAAACTTTTGTGTATAAAAAAATGTCGATATAATGTATGATTACCCGCTATTGTCTTTGTCAAAATACTGGAATGCTGTATACAAATGTTCTTCTCTATCCATTCTGTTCATATGCATTGTTGCGGTGATAAACTCTTCATAGTCTATAGTTCCATTTCCATCTGCATCCGCCTGTTGTTTGCCAATGAACGTTAGAATAATTTCTCACTCTTCAACATCTTTATTTATGGAAAGCATGAATGAAAGAAAAGAAATTACTCACAGCTTCCATCAATTGCTTGACCTCCATTTCAGATAACTTGGTCCCTTGTTTTGACATGCCTTGCTTTAGCTCTTCGAGAGTTATAGTCCCGCTGTTATCAGTGTCCATGCTCTTAAACATCTCTTTTAGTCCCATGATTTCTTCCTCCGATAGGCACCCCGCGATAACCTAACTCGTTATATACATCTTTTTTCAGATCTATCAAGGGATGTACAAGTTTTCAAGAGAGTATAAAAGCGAAACAGAGAAAAAAGCTCGAGATTAGGAACAATGTACTTACCCGTAGAGCAACTTTTTTAAACTTGTTCATTGCTCTAAATTGTTTTAACCTATCTAGTACGGCATTGTCAAGGGGAGTATCAGGAGCTTCTCCATCCTCCTTAATCCATGGATGATCTGACAAAGAAATCGAAAGTCATTAGAATTGCAGATGCTAAGGACTTGCGATATTTAAGGAACGAAATAAAGAAGTAAAGTATTTTCTGAGCAACTTACTTAGAACTTGATAAGCTGTAAGCCTTTGTTTAGGATCAGAGTTCAACATTCTCCTGACAAGATCTTTTGCTTGGGGTGAAAGTGAAGGCCAAGGATCAGTTGTGAAGTCGATATGACCCCTTAAAATTGCATTGAATATACCATGTTCGGTTTCTGTTAACACAAAGATCCCATTTCAATTTTTGAGTTCATGATTGCACGTAGAATTATGAGTCCTGCTAATTGCCTAGGCACCTAACAGGGATAACAGTGAAATTACCTGCCCAAAAGGGTGGAACTCCACACAATAGAATGTATAGCATGACACCAACACTCCATATATCTACTTCAGGTCCATATTTTCTCTTCAAAACTTCTGGTGCAATGTAGTATGCACTCCCAACAATGTCCTTGAAGGTATCCCCTGTATAAAGAAATAAGACATAATAGAAGAAAAATATAAACATTGATCACCATTATCGAAATTTAGTCACAAAGTAGCAAATTCTAAGGAACGGTCATCAGGGTCCTTTTTTTCTCCTTTTAAGTTGATATTTTCAACAACTTTTGCATTTGTCGATTTACCTGATTTGTAAAAGACTGACAGACCGAAATCGGTGGCTTTGAGGGGGGAGTTCTCATCTTTACTCAAGAGAAGGAAGTTCTCGGGTTTGAGATCACGATGAATGACACCCATGGAATGACAAGTATGGACGATTTGAACGATGGTCCTAAGCAACGAAGCAGCAGCACGTTCAGAGAAATGGCCCTTGGCAATGATACGATCAAAGAGCTCCCCACCAGCACAAAGCTCCATAATCAAATGCACCGAGTGCTTGTCCTCATACGCACCCTTAAGCTCCACAATGTTAGGTTGACCTGTTAGATGGTGCATGATCTGAACTTCTCTTCTAACATCTTCAATATCCTCTTTATTCACAAGCTTTCTTTTTGCAATGGTTTTGCACGCGAACTGCTCTCCTATTTGCCTATGAGTCACCAAATGCGTTACACCAAATTGCCCCCGACCTAGCTCCTTTCCGAAGCTGTACATAGACTTGACATCCTCCATGGGCCGGCCTAATACAGGGCCATTTTGTGCTGCTTTGGATTTCTTGTCAGTTCGTGCGGGGGAGGCTGAAGGAGGTATAGCCCGAGTGGAGGACTCCAGTTTGTGGGTACTAGGAGCATTATTATTATTGCCAGAAGTGGAGACACCGCCCTTTTGATCATCAAGGGGTTCATCAGGGGCTGTGTTGCCTCGAGGGCAACAATTGCCCATGGGAGAAAGGCAGGAGAAAATAGAGATTAAGGAGATGATGCTTAAAAATGGAGGGTGGGATTGGGGTTTCGGAGAGTAGGACAGAAACAAACAAAAAACAAAAAACAAAAAAACTAGATTTTCTTGACAAAAGAACAGGGAAGATACAGGTTGGATTGAAGGGAAAAATGCAGGAAAAAGGCAGGGGTTGATGATGAGAAAATATAGGAGAAACTTTTTTTTTTCGTGAAATGTGTTGAAAAATGGTGATTTTCTTTGAAAGCTTAGAAAAAAGAAAATAGAGGCCTAGAAATTGATTAAGGAAATAGAGGCCTAGAAATTGATTGAGGAGGATTTCGCGGGCATCTTTAATGGTTTTTTGGAATCTTATTTTGTTATTAACCGTTATTTTGGGATATGACTTCATCTACATCTTTTACTTAAAAAATTCTAGTATGAACTTAATCCATATAAATATTAGAGTGGACCAACTCTTACCCTCCATTTCAGTCTTTCATTCTATTTTGACAATTCAACTTTCCCTGGTATATACAATGAAGATAAACTTTGTAAAATTAATAGTTTCGACAGGATTTTATGCAGAAATTTGTCGGAAAATTTTTCATTATGGTTGTTGCATTACACTTTATTACACTTTGTAAAATCTTTCAAGTGAATAGCACATTAATTCTATTACACATTTAATATATATATATAATATGAAAAATTAGATCTTTTAGTATACAATGTTGATTTATCGATTATTTTATTTAAGTTTTTCATGTAAGCTAAATTATTTCATAGTATTTCAATCGTTGAGTGTGTTTACTAATTATGTTTACATGATTTTGGATTAGAGCCATTTAATCATCGCAACTCATGCATTTTGTTTTACTAATATTATGTTTATACAATATAATGTTGGATTTTAAACGATAACAATTATTTACAAAGTTTTGGTTTAAAAGGGTGAAAATCATAAATAGTAGTAATTGATATTATTGCTATAAATTATTTAGTGGTGTTATATATTGTTAACATCCTCATATGAAAATTTGAAAATGTTTGATTTGTCAAGGATTAGTAAATAAATAGAAATTAATTGCTATAAATCATTGAAAAGTTAATAGATAAGTAAACAGATTATAGTTTTGAACATAAATGATTCCAAAAACAATAACAATGACTCAACATGAATCAATTATTCTAAAAACACAATCCACCTAATGCATCAACTAATAAAATAAACTAAAAAGCATTGTCTATTAGAAGTAATAGATCAAATTTATTATAGGGTCCTTCTTCTTCACAACAATATGTTTTTTGCTAGTAGAACACTCAAGATCACTTATGTCATATATGTTGTCCAAACCTCTTTTAGTATTGATTTGATTCTCAACTGTCTTCTTATTTGTGGAATATTCACGGTCACTAATGTCAATGACCTTCTCCAATCCTCCTTTAATTGGTGTCGGAAATTTGCTATTTTCTGTTGTTGAGTCACAATTTTGCATTTTAAATAATTATGATCAATAATGTTTACATATACTTTTATGAACATATCATATCATACAAACTAAAAAAAATATTACCTGCATAATATCTTGATTCATAGAAGTGGAATGTTCTTTTGATTCAACAGAACTATCATTTTCCTTCTAATTGAAAAATTAACATTTAGTCATTTGGTAATTTAATTTTTATATGTAAATTGAATAAACTTGTATCATGAGAAAAAAGCTAATACCTTTTTGGAGTACAAACATTGGCAGAATTTTAAAATTAGCTCTTCATCATCGGTGAGCTCACTTACTGAATATGACTTGCTTTTTTTCTATGTTAAAGTATTTGTTAACTTTAAACACAAACAAATATTTTTTGTTGATGAGTTTTTCCAACTCCTCTGGAAACGTTTCAGTATCTCCATTCTATAAAAATAAAATGAAAATAATGGGACAAAAGTTATATTTTTTTATTTTTTTCAGAAAATATAATACTTCAATCTATTAATAATTACCTTAACCTGCTTATCAATTAACTCTTTAGTAGTAACTTGTAATTCATTCTTCACTTGTGAGTCAAAAAGAACAAAAGTGGATTGCCCAACACCATCCGAAACACGCACAAAAATCTTGTACCATTAAATCACATTGATGGAATTTAGATTAGTTGAGTGTATTGTTGAAATTTTACTTGTTTTACTGGTTAATCAATAGAAGTCAAAAGCCAAAAATTTTATGCAAATTATTTACCTTGGCTAAACAATTAGAATAGGTACTTTGCATGTAAGACAACTCATGGAACCATCTGACTCTTTTTGAACAGCATCATAGCATTTGTAACATGATGAATAAGACCATTTGTGCTCACAATCAATAGATGTGATTGTGCCATATGTGACATAGTAACCTTCTTGTAGTTCACAATTTGCATACAATTCAGTGGTTTAGTTATTTTGTATTTAAGATTATTAAAAATCAAAGTTGTAAATATAACCTTTTGCAGCAGCACTATATCCTTCAATTACACAGCCTCATGATTATGAAGAAATACTAATTCTGATGATTTTAAACTGTGATTAGACTCATCAAGCAATGACCGTTGAATTATTGAACCGTCGTTGAGTTTCCTTCTGTTGAATGAAATAAAACAGTAATTGATGGTGCATTTTTTTAGGTATTTTAATTTGGTACATGTTTATGCATTACTCTAGTTATATATGCCCCTCTAAATAATTCATCCGACATGTATTCTTATTGTATTTTATGCCATAAAATATTTTTACGGGCATGTACACGAATTTGGGGCTTGGTATTAATTTATAGATTTTTCAAATGCACAAACCAATTTACTAAGCCGCCATGCATAACTAAGGCAATGATGTTAGATCTGAGCCAATAAAAAAGCTTTAAATGATTTTTATACCTGTTTTTAAATTCATGCACTTCATGAATATCAGGTTCAATGGTGAGTCGCATTATGAACATGGAATTGGTCAATGATGTCGTACCTAATACATATGGATAAAGAGTTATTAAATAAGATAAGTATTTTCTTAATCATGCAACATTCAAACAGGTTATTTTAAAATGATTATTACCTTTCCATAATTTAACTTTTGCATATTGAATAATAATCACAAAAGATTTATTATTCTCTGATTTTGATACGTAACTATAAATTTCCTCTGCATATTGTTCCCAAAACCTTCCTGAAATTTGGTTGTTCCTACTTTAAACACAAATATTAAATAATTATTTAAACTCATTTTTTGTGTAATTTCATTTTAATAAAATATGATATTAAAATGACTTACTCCTCATCAATCAATTCAAGGTTGATTGATAATTTGAAACCATCATTTACATTACTATATGCAGTTACTTCTACAATTATGTTTATATAGAAGAAGTAAAAGGTTAATATTTATGCTTTTTAATGTTTTGCAATCAGTTCAATGTATTAGAATTGTTGGTAAACCTGTCAATACTGTCGTGTCATATTTCAAAGCAAGTATGTCATTGAAATTGGCAAGGTCTGTAGGAATAGTTATGTCACTGCATTTTCTTATGACAGAATTCTTGAGAAAAATTATCTTGTGATTGTGTTTAGTTGGTTTATAGTCTCCAATGTTTTCGGTCACTTTAAACCTTGTGATATAGTAATGCTCTCCCTCCTTGATTTTATCTTGATGAGCAGATAATACATACTTTGATATAATAGCTTGAATTCTAGTACCCTGTAAATTAACATTTTATCATCAGTTAAATAAATAGTAAACAAAACCAAAACATGTAACAAAGGGTTTTACAACATAAGAGAAAACTGAAACGCAATCTATGTCCATATAAAATTTACACAACTTAAGGTAAAATTTAAACTGAAATACGACTCTAACAAAATCTATGTTTCCAGGTGATCCTCACTCCACGATTCCCACGCATAACCTGCAACATAAGAATGCAAGAAAAACAAGGGAAAAACTCCCAAAATCAGGAAATTGAGTAATTCCAACTCTATCCCGTAAAACGATTAAGTTTGAAAATAATTTAAGAAAATAAAATATAATCAAATTGAAAATAATTTTAGAAAATAATATATAGCTGAGTTTAAAAGAAAAACAATTTCAGAAAACAATATGTATAATATAACATAAACCAATTTATTAATTTGATATTTAATAATGACAAACACATAATCAATTTTTAATTTGAGGGAACGAGAACGCCAGTAGGCCGAGACTTTACCCCTATACCTACTTCAACAAGAGGTCGTCACCCCAAATAATTCAATCCAGCAGAGTAGTCTCAGAGAACCCTAGTGTGCATACCCCTTCTACTTGGATCACAACAAATAGAAGGAAGACCAAACATCGTATCAAGTATCAAAAATAATAATACCTGTCGGCAGCTATACTAACCAAACAGGACAACCTGTTCATTACCCTTATACTTGGATCACAACAAATATAAGAGCTTCATTTCCCTCATGTTACACTTTACGTGATTTAATATATTTTAATAATTAGTCGCGAGCACACAAACATATAATCAAACATACATTATACATTTTATTTTTTTTGATCATAGATTTTCCCAAGAAAAATATATCTCAAGAATATTAAATTGCAATATTAATATCATAATATTTCTCCCAAATTCAATCGCATTTAATATTATTATTAAAATAATAATATAACTTTCATCAAAATAATATTATAAGTATTTCCCTTTCAAATTAACCGTATCTAATTTCGTTATCAAAATAATAATATAAATTTTATCAAAATAGTAATTATAAATTGAAAGTTTGACAAAAATAATAGTAAATATAATTTGAGAATATATAAAACATAATATCATACGAAATAATGTCATATCAAATCATGCACCCATTTAAACACATTGATTATCACTTAGCACATAATACTAACGGGATAGTCCTAATTAGATGGACATTGAGAATTACCTTGTCATGCGATCCTAGACAACGTACGCTCCTAATAATCTCTGTCTACGAATCGCTGTCTTTGATATCGAAATCTTGCGTTTTCTTGACTTGAATTTTTTAAGCAAATGGGAGATGGAGGAAGAGTTTGTAGGAGAAAAAGGAAGTGTGAGTAATAATGTGAATGAAATTAAGGGTAATTGGTTTAATTTATAATAGGTAAGTGAGGTTGGTTATAAGGTTTAGAGGGAGGAGTGGGAAGTTATTGTTAATGGGGAGTTATATTTTTTTTTTATTTTTAAAATTTCTGAAATTTACTTATTTATTTATTTATTATTATTTATAAAAAAACGGTTGTTACATACACTCTCCCTTAAAACAAAAGTTCGTCCTCAGACTTAAAGTTAACTACTGAAATTTTAAAAGAAAAACAAGATTGGACGGTTTTGATAGACTCGCATCACCCCCCCTATTTTAAAAAGTTTCGCCCACGAAACGCAACGTACCTGTTCGAACAGTTCGGGTTATCGCTTTCTCATGTCAACTTTGGTTTCCCTTGTGGCTTCTTCAGTTTGTTGGTTCGTCCATAATATCTTGACCAACTCAATTTCCTTGTTCCGGGTACATCTTGTTTTGGTATCAAGGATTTTTATTGGTTTTTTTTGAAAGGTAAGGGTTTCATCAAGTTAAATGGTTTCAGGTTGTATGATATGGGAAGGGTCATGGACATATTTTGGGAGTTGGGATACATGGAAGACATTGTGGACTTTGGCTAGGTTCATAGGTAGGGCTAATCTATAGGCTACTTCCCCAATTCGTTCCAATACTTCATAAGGACCTATAAAACGAGGACTCAATTTACCCTTCCTACCAAATCTCATGACACCCTTGGTTGGTGACACTTTGAGCAAAACTTTTTCACCTACTTCAAACTCTAATGCCCTCCTCCTTTTGTCTGCATACGACTTTTGACGATCTTACGCTCCCCTCATACGTTCTTGGATCATCCTTACCTTTTTTGTAGTCTCCTCAATCATGTCTGGTCCTAATCCCGGCGACTCATTAACATCATTCCAACATATAGGACTCCTACACTTTTTCCCATATAGGGCTTCGTAAGGAGCCATTCCTATGCTAGAATGAAAACTATTATTGAAAGAAAACTCTACATACATCAAATTATCCTCCCAAGATCCACCAAAATCCATAACACATGCTCTTAACAAATCCTCAAGAGTCTGAATCGTTCTCTCTATTTGACCATCTGTTGCTGGATGAAATGCAGTACTGAAGTTTAGTATCGTGCCTACTGCTTCTTGTAGCATCTTCCAAAACTTGGACAGAAATCTTGAATCTCTATCCGATACAATGTCCTTAGGCACACCATGCAATCTCACTACCTCTTGAAAATACGCGTCTGTCATCTGTTGCATTGTCCAAGTATTCTTCATAGCTATAAACCTTGCTGTTTTTGTTAATCGATCCACTATCACCCATATGGCATTCTTCCTTGTTTTTGACTTTGGCAATCCTACTACAAAGTCCATTGAAATCGACTCCCATTTCCATCCAGGTACTTCTAATGGTTGCAATTTTCCCCCCGGCTCCATATGTTGAATTTTTACCTTCTGACACGTTAGACACTTCGCCACAAAGCCTGCAACTTCACGCTTCATGTTAGGCCACCAAAAGTTCTTCTTAAGATCCTTGTACATCTTATCACCACCAGGATGTATTGAGTATGGCGAATTATGGGCTTCAGTCATAATCTTAGTCTTAAGTTCCTCGTCATGCGGTATGCACCATCTTCCTTTATACTTCATTACGCCATTTTCATCACTTTCGAACTCAGGTGCTTGACCATCCTCCTTCAACTTCTTCAATTTAGTTAACCAATTATTCGTAACTTGCTTCACTCTAAGTTCCTCAAAAATATCGAATTCAATCGTCATTCCATTCAATTGAGTACCCACATATCCATAATCTACCACTTCTAAGTTCATCCTACGAATCTCTTCATACAACTCATATGCTAAAATTAATGCATTCATTGTATGACTTGACTTCCTACTCAGAGCATCAGCTACTTTGTTTGCCTTTCCCTCACAATACTTCAAATCCAGATCATAATCCTTAATGAGTTCTAACCATCGTCTTTGTCTCATATTCAACTCCTTTTGAGTGTACAAGAACCTCAAACTCTTGTGTAACACCCGAATTTCCTCCCGTCCTTTACGGTTTCGTTAAGGGGTCGGAAATTCAGGGGTGTTACATCTTGTGATCAGTATAAATCTTGCACTTTACTCCAAATAAATAATGTCTCCAAAATTTCAATGCAAAGACTATAGCTCCTAATTCTAAGTCATGTGTGGGGTAATTCTTCTCATGCGGCTTAAGTTGTCCTGAAGCATATGCTACTACTTTCCCATCTTGCATCAACACACAACCTAGTGCATTCTTAGATGCGTATGTATAAACCTCATATTCTCCACTTTCATTCGGTAAGGTCAGCACAGGAGCAGAGGCAAGCCTTGATTTCAACTCTTGGAATGCCGCTTCACACTTCTCATCCCATTGAAACTTAGTGGTCTTCTTCATCAAATTAGTAATAGGTTGAGCGATTCTCGAGAAATTTTTCACAAATCTCCTATAGTATCCGGCTAGACCTAAGAAAATTCTCACTTCTGTCACATTAGTAGGTGTAGGCCAGTTCATTACTGCTTGAACCTTCGAGGGATTTACCATTACTCCATCCTTTGTAATTACATGCCCCAAAAATGCTACCTTTTCAACCAGAATTCACATTTTAAAAACTTGGCATACAACTTATTCTCTCTTAAAATCTCTAAAACTTTCCTCAAATAAGCCTCATGCTCTTCGCGATTCATAGAGTATACTAAAATATCATCAATAAAAACAACTACAAACTTATCCAAATAAGGCTGAAAAGTCCTATTCATAAGGTCCATAAAGACAGCAGGCGCATTAGTGAGTCCAAAGGGCATGACTGTGAACTCATAATGGTCATACCTCGTTCGAAAAGCTGTTTTGGCTATATCCTCTTCTGCAATTCGTAATTGATGGTAACCTGATCTCAAATCAATCTTTGAAAATACTCCTGCACCCCTAAGTTGATCGAATAGATCCTCAATTCTAGGAAGTGGATACTTATTCTTCACCGTCACACTATTTAAATCCCTATAATCAATACACAGTCTCATGTTCCATCTTTCTTCCTAACAAATAATACTGGGGCTCCCCAAGGTGATACACTTGGTCTTATATATCCTTTATCCAACAAATCCTCAAGTTGTACCTTCAACTCTTGCAACTCGGCAGGTGTCATCCTATAAGGTGCCTTTGAAATGGGTCTTGTTCCCGGAACTAAGTCAATCTTGAAGTCTAACTCTCTCACAGGTGGCATCTCTGGAACCTCATCTGGGAACACATCAACAAACTCCTTAACTACATGTATCTCTCCTAACTCGTCCTCTTTCATGCTCGTGTCCTTTACATGGCACAAATATACGGGGTAGCCTTTCCTAAGATGGGTCTGGAGATTCAAGGCGGAGATAAGCTTGGTCTTTGGTGGTTCGAAAGCAGTTTCTTGGAAGTTTAGTTAATATCCCTTAGGGCCTCTAAAGGTAATTCTCTGTTTAGCACAACGGATTTTAGCCTGATACTTCTTTAACCAATCCATCTCCAAAAACGAAATCGAGGCAACTAACAAAAAAACGAAAGATAACAAAAATATAATTAAAAAAAAATAACACACTACTACTAAGTACTTAAAAGTACTTCAAAACAATAAACCCATTGGTCCCCACTCTCATAATTTATTTTATTTTTTTGTAACTTACTTAAATTATTTTAAATAATTTTTTTTTACCTTGTACCATCTAACCTATTTTTAATTTAAGCCTTTTTAAACTTTAACTCCTAAACGACCCTAAGATTTGAGCAAAACAAACCTAAGCTACTGATACCACTTTGTAACACCCTCAGAGTAGGTCGGACTTTTGAAAACACCTTTAATGAAAAACATGAGCCAAAACCTACTCGTGGGAGTGTTACCGCCACATCTATTTCTAATAAAATAAATGTAAGGCT
This sequence comes from Amaranthus tricolor, assembly GCF_026212465.1. Lineage (NCBI taxonomy): Eukaryota > Viridiplantae > Streptophyta > Magnoliopsida > Caryophyllales > Amaranthaceae > Amaranthus > Amaranthus tricolor. Next base: position 19,577,720 of record NC_080053.1, read on the forward strand.
TAACGACTAAGAAATAACTTAATAACTTTAAATCCAACAACGGGTCTTACAATATAAGAGAAGACTGAAACGCAATCTATGTCCATATTAAATTTAAACAACTTAAGGTAAAATTTAAACTGAAATACGACTCTAACAAAAGCTATGTTTCTAGGTGATCCTCACTCCACGATTCCCACGCAATTAATAACCTGCAACATAAGAATGCAAGAAAAACAAGGGAAAAACTCCCAAAATCAGGAAATTGAGTAATTCCAACTCCATCCCGTAAAACGATTAAGTTTGAAAATAATTTAAGAAAATAAAATATAATCAAATTGAAAATAATTTTAGAAAATAATATATAGCTGAGTTTAAAAGAAAAACAATTTCAGAAAACAATATGTATAATATAACATAAACCAATTTATTAATTTGATATTTAATAATGACAAACACATAATCAATTTTTAATTTGAGGGAACGAGAACGCCAGTAGGCCAAGGCTTTACCCCTATACCTACTTCAACAAGAGGTCGTCACCCTAAATAATTCAAGCCAGCAGAGTAGTCTCAGAGAACCCTAGTGTGCACACCCCTTCTACTTGGATCACAACAAATAGAAGGAAGACCAAACATCGTATCAAGTATCAAATATAATAATACTTGTCGGCAGCTATACTAACCAAACAGGACAACCTGTTCATCACCCTTATACTTGGATCACAACAAATATAAGAGCTTCATTTCCCTCATGTTACACTTTACGTGATTTAATATATTTTGATAATTAGTCGCGAGCACACAAACATATAATCAAACATACATTATACATTTTATTTTTTTTGATCATAGATTTTCCCAAGAAAAATATATCTCAAGAATATTAAATTGCAATATTAATATCATAATATTTCTCCCAAATTCAATCGCATTTAATATTATTATTAAAATAATAATATAACTTTCATCAAAATAATATTATAAGTATTTCCCTTTCAAATTAACCGTATCTAATTTCGTTATCAAAATAATAATATAAATTTTATCAAAATAGTAATTATAAATTGAAAGTTTGACAAAAATAATAGTAAATATAATTTGAGAATATATAAAACATAATATCATACGAAATAATGTCATATCAAATCATGCACCCATTTAAACACATTGATTATCACTTAGCACATAATACTAACGGGATAGTCCTAATTAGATGGACATTGAGAATTACCTTGTCACGCGATCCTAGACAACGTACGCTCCTAATAATCTCTGTCTACGAATCCGCTGTCTTTAATATCGAAATCTTGCGTTTTCTTGACTTGAATTTTTTAAGCAAATGGGAGATGGAGGAAGAGTTTGTAGGAGAAAAAGGAAGTGTGACTAATAATGTGAATGAAATTAAGGGTAATTAGTTTAATTTATAATAGGTAAGTGAGGTTGGTTATAAGGTTTAGAGGGAGGAGTGGGAAGTTATTGTTAATGGGGAGTTATATTTTTTTTTTATTTTTAAAATTTCTGAAATTTACTTATTTATTTATTTATTATTATTTATAAAAAAACGGTTGTTACAATAGACTATTATGTAAAGTTGTATTTGCTAAACCTCTTCATCAATAAGAATTGTATGGATGCCATTCACTTCACCATTCTGCTCAAATGTTTTCCATTGATAAATTGCTTTGATTTTTATTCTCCATGTTCCGGTTTCTCCCACAATATTTTTAATCATGTGGTAGCTTCGAGCCATAGGGATAATTTGTGCTAAAAAACTGAAATGTTTGAAGTGTTTGAAAGGTGAATGATAAAGGGCTAAAATTTTTGAAGTGTTTGATAGGTAAATGATAAAGGGCTAAAATTTTTGAAGTGTTTGATAGGTGAATGACAAAGGGCTAAAATTATTGAAGTGTTTGATAGGTGAATGACAAAAGGCTAAAATTTTTGAAGTGTTTGATAGGTGAATGACAAAGGGCTAAAATTTTTCATGCATTTATAGCATAAAAGTAGGGCTAAATAATCCCTCAATTATGCGGAACGTGTTGCAGTTTTGCACAAAAGAATTTGTGTTGCTATTCTCACAAATATTTCGTTTCCCCAAATAGATCAACCCTAAAATTCAAATATATGTTTCCATACCTAATGCCATAAAAAGTTTTGTACAGATTTCATAGTATTCTAAATTGAGTAAATTATAAAATATATATTGCATCATATTATGTTAGTTTTGTATTATTCCTGAAGTTAATTTTGTTCTATTACCGAATTGAAAACCCTAAAAATAAAATCCTCTCCATTTTCCCCAAATAGAATCCTAAAGTTCAAATTTGAATTTTTTGATTTTCGCTCTACTTCAAATCTGTTTTCAAGTTCTCAAGTTATCAATTGGACTTCACTGATATTTTATTGGTTCTCTTGTGACTTGTCTGATTTAATATCTCAAATCAGTATAATTAATTTTAAAGTTTGGGTGAGAATTTTACAAACTGTGGTCTAAATTGCTTTATTCATGTTTTATAGAAGTGTTCATTCTGTTTTAACTCTTAAGTGTCTCAATTACAGACTGTGGTTGTTAGTAATTTTTCTGTATTTTAAAAAATGATATTGTAATTATACAGAATTCATTGACAATATTACAGAAAATTTGTAATTATATATTTTATACAGATTTTACAATATTCTAAAATATGTTTTCAAAGTCAATGCCATAAAAAGTTTTTAATGTATGCTTTCTCACAATAAAAAACTGATTCTACAGCTCTTAACAATTTTGAAAAATAATGTTTCTGTATTTTAAGAATTAATTTGGGCGGAAAATTATTGAAGGAGAGGCTGACATGTGTCAGTCTGTTTCTTCATTAGTATTCTTTATAGATTATAGATTATAGATTTATTATTATAAATAAGCTTCCAGTTAATTTTATTTTTTTCTCCATTATACTTATCACATTACACTTTCCTAAAACTTAGATGTATAAAAATAAATAAATCATCATAGGTAGATCTTCTATGTGCCTTTTCCTTTAAAAGAGGAGAGATAGAAAAAAATTGATATTATACCTCTAAGGGGTCGCTTAAATTGAGAATAAATATTTAAGGGATAAATAAAAGTCAAACTAGGAAACAAAGTTAGTTAGATAGATGATTAAAGAAATTTGATTGTTAGAAAGGTGGAAGAATTAATTATAAGGTAATGAAAAATGGAGAAATAAGCAATTAATTCTCTTATTATGAATATAAATTTACCCTAAGGGAGGGTAGCAGAATTCTTTACTTTTAGATGAACGAAATCAACCTCTTTTTTTATTCATCTTTTATGATTTACTCTCATTCAACCTCTATCGCAATTATTTTAATAACTTCATTTGCATATGTAAATACCTTTATTACATTAGTTTAATTTTTTTAATCCCTTAAATATTTATTCTCAATACAAATGAATCCCAAAAATTTGAAAAAAAAAGACAATTAAACAACTTATTTCCCAAAATAAGCTCCGTAAAAACTTTTTTCCCAAAATAAGCGTCCGTACATCCAAACCTAGGTTTGGTAAGAGTCGCTGTTAGTAACAGCGAAAAAGAAAAAATTTAAAAGCCCAAAGTCGGTGTTACTAACAGCGACTTTAAGGTTAACTGTTAACTCCTTCACCTCGTCAGCTGGAATAAGGAAGTAACTGAAAACTGAAAACTTAAAACGCATTAAGTCGTTGTTACTAACAGCGACTTAAAATTTAAAATATATATATATATATATATATATATATATATATATATATATATATATATATATATATATATATATATATATATATATATATATTTTTAAGTCGCTGTTAGTAACAGTGAATGATCCCCAAGGCTAGGCTTGAATGTACGGACGTTTATTTTGGGAATTAAGTTTTCACGGAACTTATTTTGGGAAATAAGTTGTTTAATTGTCTTATTTTTTTCAAATTTTCACGAATCCCAACGAATATAATGTGGAGGCGATATAAGACGTAACAAAAATTCGGGAGTAGTTTCAATGATCAAATTAGCATATATATATATATATATTATATATTATATATGCATATCTCCAATGTCATCATACAATTTCATGACACTACACTATACCAATGGCTAGATAAAGCAAAAGGGAGGCCAAAAAAATTCCACCAACAATTTCAGCTCCATAAAAATGGAGCTCGGTCGACACACTAACTTAGCATGCTAGGCGAGCAGATGTGCAAGTCGAAAACTAAATCCTGGATAATCCTTTGGTTGTGCTACTGCTACTTCTTAGTTTCCTAATAAGTTGGAACTGAAGGATCAACATTCACAGCATAAGCATGAATACCACCAGCTACATTGAACACTTTCTTGAATCCCTGAGCAAAAAAGATTTGAATCAGCCCACCAAAAGAAACAAAACACTCTTCAGAAAACCAAAAGATCAAAATCCCTACGAGATCTCTCCTCAAATGGGCTGTACAAAAACTTAACATACAAACACAAGGAATAGAAAGAAGAGATCAGTCGGACGAGTTTCCAATTAGTACTCGAACCTAAAACAGTAAGATAGACTTCAAGGGGACACAAAGAAAATGGGACTTCGGATTCTCTATACAAGGACAACAACTCCTTAAAAAACATAGGATAGCAGAAGATCTTAAACGTAAGAATCTTTCGCTCAACTAATCATATCAGAATTTGTCGAAAGCTCAAAATATGAATAAACTACCTTTCCTCGTGATCATACGGAGACTGCAGTAACTAATTCGATATTTTGTAATCCTTTCATTCCACATTAGTCGACGTGTTAGGATTTGTGTATTAGTTAATGCATAAGTTTGACGATTAATACTTCCAATTACATTAACGGGGTTGTTCGACAATTGATTGTTGGTTATTAATTGGATAGGTTGACCAGCTTGTAGAATTGGTGGTTTTGTTAGTTGTTAGAGCTGATTGCTGAGGGGGAAGTTTGGTAAAATTATTATGTAAAAAGCAAGCCAAAAGCCAATGAAAAAAATTGCTTAGAGCAACTTTTATTTTCGAAGATTTTTCATTTTTGATTTCTTATAGTTTAAAAGTCATTTAACAAATAAATTTTTTTAGTTATTTAATCAATCAACTAGTCAAAGATCAAAAGTCAATTAAGAAGCTATATAAAAATCCAATCACTAAACACCACCAAAGTAAAACTTACAGAAGTACATTATAAATATGCATTATGAAGAATCTGAGAAAATAGAATATTCAATCATTTTTTTAAATAATAGAGAAAATAGCAATAAGGGTTAGATGACTTAGATCAGCAGATAGGAATCAGTCTACTTCACTAAATAAGATGAAACTGGAAAGGAGCGGTTTTTAATATATAAGTACTAAAAACATGCCAGCAGTAGCACCATTCCACAAACACTGTAAAACTAGTCATTAATGGCAATGCTACGTAGACTCTTGATTTCACCCAAGTATGTCACATCCTCAAGCAAAATGAATTTGGACACTTGAAACTTCATCTTAGACCAAAAATGTTAAATTTTTTCATGCACCAAGAGTAATCAAATGATGCACTTAGTGACAGGCATCCATGTTCCACTCGAGCACTCTAATGAAAGTGTCATGCGGAGACCTCCTAAATTGCCAGAATCACATAGATAATAAACTACACCACTCGAAATCCATAAAGCTAGCCCATAAAAGCTACTCCATCCTTTCCCAATAGAAACTATTTTATAGTAATACATGCATGACTCAAGTTCATGGTTCCAATCCGTTAAGGGAGGACTCTATTTTTGCTATGTACTTGATAAAGCTGATAAAGAACAGGGTTGCAACATACGAGGATGTCTAGCTTGTGAGGGGAATATATAGGCATGAATGAGAAGGTAAAGAACGTGCATGCACACGACCAAGGAACGTGAAATGAGAGATGCAAATGAAGTTAGACGTGATCAAGTGAAGATGATTCTGTGAGTGAAACTGTGCATGCAAGTTAACATGTGGATGAATTCGTGCAGGCAAGGAAGTGATGAACTGTCATGTGGGTCATCCGCTCACGCTACCCATAACAAGTAGTTGACGGATTAGCACCGAGTCCACACTCCCCCATCTTGAGCACAATTTAAATGTCCTTAAGAGTTTAATTTATATTTCAAATTAAAGATTTTCGTTAATAACACAATATGTGGCCTGTTACATGTGTTGGTTAATTATTTCAATAACTTTTCAGATAGTAATAGTCTATATATGATTGTTAAATCATTATATACCTACACCTAATATGAATAACATAGAAGTTCGAAGATTGTGGATTATCAAAAACTGAGTTCAAGAACAAATAACAGTTCAAATGTTGAGCATAAAACTCTTTTCTCTTTTATCAAATATTAACTGTCACAAGATTTATTTTATTTGTTCACTGAATATTGGGAGCACGATGTATGCCCAGACGATACAGAGCAACTAATGATAGATCTGATCTCACAATACACTACACTATAGCTGCCCACACATCTAGTTCGTTGGAAAGTGCCTGTTATCCTAGATTACACACTCCACATCCAGCACACAGTCCCCATATGAACTATTTCCATTCATCCCACCAACTCATTTATCTCCTCCACCTCATTCATCACTTCCTACACCCCGTTTACCCACATATCGATGTCAAGCTTCATCACTTAATTCCATTAGAGAGGGATCTACCCTGAGTTCCCTCCACTGTTGGTCCAAGAAAACGAGGACACCGACGTTTAGGTTTAAGATCAAGTGGAGATAACTGAGCTTTCAAGAGCGAAAATATCCTTAGAATGGGTTTTCAACCTTTGAATGTTGGTGAGAATATCTCTAAATTTGGAGTTAAGTCTCATATTTGGCAAGAATAACCCTTATATTTCGACTACAATTACTATTTTTCAATGTTACAGGTTCATACTTCGGTTGAAGAATTCAAATCTCTTTTTAGTCTAAATTTGTTCGATTAAATTCTAAATATGTCAAGCTCATTCTGGTGTAGGGCACATTTTATTGTAAGCTATTTCCATGATATTTAATGTGATTAAACATTAACAAGCAATGAAATAATATAGGAGTTAATTCTAGACAGCAAAAATGGAACCTGACTATGTGAGAACTAAGGACAAGTATATATAGTAGAGTGTTTACCTGTGTCTGCAACCATCTAGCAACCTGCAATGACCGCACTCCATGGTGGCACTGTATTCAATAACTTGAATTAGCATAGCAGATAAAAGAATCAGAGAAACTATGAGGAATCATATGAGAAAAGGAATACCAACCATAACATAAGTATCTTTTTCAGGATCAAACTTGGTCGTTATCTCTGGTCCCCAGCTTCCAAACTGCTGAAGAGGAAGAACTTGAAAACCTGGTAAAGATGCTCTAGCACTGCACATAATTTTTTATACTCTGTCAATAAAGCAAAAATTTCCATGTATGGGGAACAGATCAGTCCACATATGCACCCAAGATGAGATGAAAAACAGAAAACTGAAAGAAAAGTGTTGACAGTTATCCATTATTTTTACAAGAAAATGGAAAATGGGTTTAACATTTAATCTAGTACAAAACATTGTCCACAACACTGTATCATGACTGTATTGTAAAACTTTTCAAGCTTAACATGACCAAAACATAGGCTGAGACAATCGCAAAACCATCTGCATAGACCACGAAAGTCGTTTAATGAGTGTAATCGCGAGTAGAGCTGCAATTTTTCTCTATGAATTCATGAATATAGAAAATAAAGTGCCAAAGCAGTGTTCAAGTCAAACTTTATAGGGATTATAATAATGAGAAGGAATGCAAAAACTCAAGAGGGATGAATGGAATACATGAAAATGAAATCATGAAAAAGAGCACCATAAAAGATACATACACTTCCTCTGGCTCTCGAACATCAATCAGCTGTGCCTCTTCTGTAAAACTGGGATCGTGCAATCTCTCATGCAGCTCACCAGGTTGAATTTCACCAAGCAACAATTGTTCCCTAAAACAATGTCAACAATACAAAGGTGAAAAATTAAGTAAATAATCCAGTAACATTTATGAGTTTTGATGAAGCAAAACTTCAGTTAGAAGAATACCTCTCAGATAAGACTTGCAGCAAGTGCCATCCAAATTTTGTTTTACATCTAACAATTGCGTCCAGTGGTGCAGAAAATGCAGCCTCTTCAAATTCTGGTACCTGAGATCAAAATGATGTTTCAAATCAGCATGAAGATGAGAAAAATTGTTCAAACAAAATCATTAAGGATCAAGAAAGATGTCTTCAAAAAGAAAAGTACCAAAGTAAAATGGCTCTGAAGAAAGATAGTGTAATAAACGCGGGAAACAATATAAGGGCAATAACTGAGAAATGCAATTCCTTCATCATTATAACCCATCAAAAAAGCTTTTCCAAAAATTTTTTACAAAGGTACCTACACAAATACCATACCATTTGTCCTCTTCGGACCCAACCAAGAACGCCACCATCTTCTTTTGACGGGCAAATAGAGTATTCCACAGCAAGACCACTCAAATCCTCCCCTGGCATACAGCAACAAAATTCAGCATAACCATCAATCCGGTCGACACACAGAATCACTTCATTCACTTGCATAATAACTGCTGAAGCATACCTCCTGCAATCCTTTTCTGAAGTTCCACTAGAAGATTCAGGTCATTTTCTTTAACAAGCAAGTGCTGCACCAATATTTCCCTATCACCAGTGGAGTAACTTCCAGAACTAAATGCTGCAATAAAACACACTCAGAAATGACCTATTTAAACCAAGTCACATTCCTTGTACTCTATCTTAATCGGAAAGGACATTTATCTTCAGCGGAGGTTCTAAGGGTATACGAGGTGTCTAACCGCACAAGGCCCCCAAAATTAAGGGCCTCTTATATAAAAAAAATATATAAAGTGAATCAGCAACTTAGAGTAGAAAACCTGGTAAGCTTTTTACTATGTAAATGCGTTGTACAGAACTCCGTGAACTTAATTTTTTGAAAATAGGCATGCAATTTACTGCTATCTTGTTATCCTCCTAAGACGAGACCTTGACCCTCTTAATTTTCTTTCTTCTCAAACATAGCTGAAGGCCTAAATCTTCAAGCAACTCTCCAATCTTTGTTACGCCTCTTTAATTCTTTGATATTCCCAATCATATTGTTCCTTTTATCATTTTCGAAAAATATGTGTTGGTTTTCACTTTCATACATCTACTTGATGTTTTTATCACATTAATATCTTACAGAAATTTTACTACGAGGGGATTGATTTTCTTTGCTAAAAAAAAAAGGTATACTCTAGATTGTATTTTAACTTTTAGGTTCAAATCTTATTTAATCAAATAAATTTCTCATTAAAATTATTAATTGAAGGCCCATTTTACAAAATAATGAAACTAGAAACAGAGTCTCCGTGATCTTTGCTTCACCCTTGGTTATCTTCCCTCCACTTACAAAAATTCTCTCCCCATTGATATAACATTGGCATTAAAAGAAGGAATAGCAAGAAAGACAATAGTTTTACGCTGTTACTTATCGAGTTTTGAATATGAAACCAATCCAAGTGTCCAGATCAGCTATTTAATAGAAAATTTCAATGCTTTTGGTTCTATGTGGCATTGAGTCTAATTGAGTTGAGTTTTCGTTTCCGAACTTGAGGTGAAATTAACAGTTTAGGTGACAAGTGTAAGGACAATGTTGGATGTCCATACTTGAGGTAAAATGAAAGACAGGGGCGGAGCAAACAATTCCAAGGCCCTATTTATTTTTCATTAATTTCCAAAATTGAGGCCCTTTATAATTAAACTTTAAAAAAAACTTTTTTTTAAACTTAAATTAAGTTGTTAAAAATTAAACTTTCTTCTTTAATGTTAAAATGGAAGAGAATAAATAGTAATAGATTGATGAACAATAATAGAAAGAGTAAAAATTTGAAGGGTTGAAAAATTTTAAAATAAATTGTTGATTATTTTTATGAATCAAGTTAGTAATAATTGATACTCGATCAATGTGTAAACATTGTAGGAAAGAAGAATATCAGTAGAATATTTTATTTTATATTTTATTTTATTCTAATTTAGTTTCGTTAATTTTAATATTCTGTAATATTTTTGTTTCCTTATTAGATGGTCAAATTATGTATAAATAAAGATGTTCCTCTCATTGAATAATTTATACAAATCCAATATTCACCAAATTAAACCTAAATCGAATTCCACACTGAATTTCTACATGGTATCAGCGCCGTAAGGTTTTCATGGACGGAAAAACTCTATCGGTATTTTATCATTGATCATAATCGACCAAAATCGATCCAAACAAAAACCAAATCAAAACAAAACCAATCAAAGTAAACCAAATCAAAAACAAAACTAAACCAGGACCATGATTTCCATGGCACAAATGGAACAAATGTTTCAACTAAAAAAGACCCAAAAACTTGAACAACCAATCCAAATTGAAAAACTAAACTACCAAAATTACACCACGTGGTGTAAACAAATGAAAACAGAAATTGGTGATCGGGGAGGCTCAACCATATCACCGCCATATCTCCATCCACCACAAATCCACAATGGGTTCAGAATAATTGTATGGTGATCTCATGGATCATCAATAATATCGACTGCGACCTTGTAGAATATTTTCTTGACTACACTACCTCCGCTTGAGATTTATGGACAAGAATCCACTTCATTCTCTGACCCGTTTCGCTACCTCCAGTTGATGAGACCATTCAATGTGAGGTCGCGAGGGGGAGAAATATGGTAGAAAAGACATCATCGGGATTGAATCCCTCAGAATATTAAAATCCAAATCTTAAAATAAACCCAGAAAATTCAAGACAAGCAAACCTAGAAAACCCATATTCAAAATCGAACTCAAAAGATAATGGCCCTCACCGGAATTTAGAAAACAAAGGTAAAAGGGAAAGAAAAAATTTGATGTTAGAAGGAGATGAAGAAAAGCAACTGAAAGTTATGGAGAGAGAAATGGGGTTGGAATAATAGGGGCATGTAAGAAATTTCAATTATGGAAATCCAAATTGACGTGGAGGACAAAATCCAAAGTCCAAATTTTTGACCAAATAATAAAATCAATCAACTCAATTTGTTTCTTGACCTTTTAACCCGAAAAATTAAAAATCAATTATGAAGAATTTGCCGAAGAAATTATCAAAATGTCCTATGTAAAATCAAAAGATCAACTAGTGGATTTTCTGATCAAGGCAATTGGCTCAAAAGCATTGAAGAATATTTTTGGCAAGTTCAGTCTCGGTGATCCCAAGAAATTATCAAAATGTCCTATGTAAAATCAAAAGAAGAATATCAGTAAAATATTTTATTTTATTCTGATTTTTTTTTCCTTCATTTTAATATTCCGTAATATTTTTGTTTCCTTATTAGATGGTCAAATTATGTATAAATAGAGGTGTTCCTCTTATTGAATAATTTATACAAATCCAGTATTCACCAAATTAAAACCAAACCGAATTACGCACTATGAATTTCTTCAAACATTAAATGAGATAAGAAAAAATATTTGTAAGGTAAAGAGTTATTTTGGAAAGAGATAATAAAAGGAGAGAAAAAATGTAATCAATAGGTTTTGAACATATGACCATCGATATATTAAGTAAAACTCTTACTAACTACTCTACTACAATAGTATGTTATTCTAATATAATTTTTTAATATGAGGCCCTTTATATTCGGGGGCCCTATGCGGTTGGGCACCTCGCACGGCCCCAGAACCGCCCCTGATGAAAGATGGCATAGCTCTCTTAATTCTTACCATTAGGTTGTCGGAGCTAAAAGGTGGTAATGGGAAGTATCTATAGGTTAATTTTCATAAAACATAACATGTCATTGTCACGGTAATGAAACATTCATCGTAAGAAAGTTTTTTTTCACAATTTTTCATTATCACCCGTTACTATCCCTCTCAATGGTATTTACTTCACTGAAATGAATATTGTAAGAAAATGAGAAGTTTAAATTAGAACAAGCATGATCATTAATATTTTCAAGAGACTTTTCTACCAAAATTAAACTCTATCATTTAATACGACAACCAAATGGTCTGTTAAGGTAAGGCAATGTTGGGTGTCCCATAATGAGACCAACTCAAATTTGGACTTAGATTTTTCCGTGATCGATCGTATAAGTTTTGGTGATCAATTATTCAATAGAAACAACATTTCATTATCCAAAATCCCATGGTATATGGATCAGATGTAAACAACCTTACTTTCTTAGAGATTAAGGTTAATTCCAATTGACCCTTGCTTGTGGTAACAAAGAGAGTGTAAAACTTAAACATATACCTAACATTGCAGTTTGATATACCACGAAATCAAATCAAAAACCACAAAATTGAGCATGAATGAATCAAGAAAACAAAAAATGGAACGGAATTAAACTCCAATAAATAATCAAGAAATTAAGCCATTAGGATATCATATTCAAAATCAAGGATTAGACAACAAAAAACAAAAAAAAAATCTATTACCTTTGAAAGAAGAAGGACCCATCATTGTTAGGTTAGAGTTGAACCAACCGAGAGGTGAAGGAACAGAAAGACTTGAGGAAATGCGGGAAAAAAACTTTGAAGAATTGAATAAAGTCGAGGAAATTGATGAAGTAGTAGTGAAATTGATGCTTTTGAATTGAAGTTTTTTAGGGTTTTTAGAAGAAGAAAGTGGGAAAATTGAGAGTGAGAATGATGATATTGCAATGGAGGGGAGATGATGATGAGAGTAAGATGCCCTGCTTAACATGTTTGCAATTTAGATTTGTGTTTGGATGTTAAAAAAAAACAAGAATTAAAATTTAGAGCTATATAAAGCATGCTATATTGCCATGGGGTATTTACGACTATTTGGTTAAGGTTACTCATTGATGTTAAAGGAAATTATTTACGGTCTAAGTTTTCATGATATATACTTTCTCTGTTCTGTTTTAATTGTAACATAAGGATTTGGCATAGTTTTTAAGAACAGTTTTTTTAATGTGTAAAATTGCTATTTTATCTTCAGTAAAGTAGCTGGATTTTTTTAATGCTAAATACCCTGTACAGCAGCTAAAATATGGAAATAGTATAATAATACTTTCAATGCCCCCAATACAGCAGTTAAAATATGGAAACAGTACAATAATGCTTTCAATGCCCCCAATTCAGCAGCTAAAATATGGGAACAGTACAATAATGCTTTCAGTGCCCCCAATGCAATAGCTAAAATATGGGAAAAGGATTAAGTGTACAAAAGTTTTCCACCAAAATTAATAAAATTTGGGAGGAAAAAATAAAGTTTTCCACCAAAATCAAGATACACATTTGAAGTCTATATAAATACTTCACTTCTTCCCCACAGCATCTTCTACTCTTTGTGCATTTACTTCATAATCTTTAGGGTCTAACCCGATCTTAATCATCAACTCTGAAAAACCAAGAACCACAAGCAACAGTTAAGTAATTAGGGGGGAAGGGGGTTCTATCCATTACTAATTTACACAATTCACACACCTGCACAATGTCATTCAAGTGTTGAAGATTTATCAAAGCAAGGAAGATGGATGAAAATGCAAACTTTGATGAGAATTTCGACCCGGATATGGAGGTATTCATTTCTTATTTTGAAAACCTTGATATAATGGATGATTATGATATTTATGAAGATTACACAAGTGAAACATATGGGAATGTAGATGTCAGTTTCAACTTGAGTTTAACTACCTGTCAATCTCATTCAAACCCACAACAAGCACGATTTGAAGCTCTAGATGAACCAGAACAGCAGCGTAATGAACATGATGAACAACATAGTGAACAACCAGAAGCACAATTAAATGAAGCTCAACCAGTACCACAGACCAATGAATCAGAACCACAGACCAATGAGCCAGAACCATAGACCAATGAACAAAGAGAACCAGATTTACAAGAAGCTGAAGCAGAACAAGCACAGACCCGACGTAAGGAAGTAAGCATTGAAACCAAAAAGTTAATTATTCAAAAGTTAAGTTGTCTTTGTGAACCAGCAACTAGAACATTGCCTAAGGGATCTATATAAAGGCAACTGCACTTGCAAATAATGTTTCACGGTGGACGGTTTAGAAACTTTGGGAGAGTGCCAAAAATGCAATGGCCAATGGTGATGTTATTGATGTTAGTAACAAGAAGAGGGGAAGGGTAGGAAGGAAAAAAAATGGTTTTAATATGGATATACTCAATGCCATCCCAATTGAGAAAAGAACCACAATTAGGTCAATTGCTAATGAAATGAAAATGAGACATTCACAAGTATATAGAATGTTAAAATCAGGAGATCTTAGATCCCACACAAATTCCATCAAACCAAAGCTTTCACATGAACACAAACTTAGAAGACTTACCTTCATTTTGTCTCAAATTATCCCGCCAACTGTTAACACATTACCGAAATTCAGTTTGATGTACAACGTCGTACACATTGATGAGAAGTGGTTTGTTATGAGCAAAGAGACACAACGATTTTATCTATTCAAATGGGAAGAGGAAGAGCCATATAGATGTGTTCAAAACAAGAATTTCATAGGAAAGGTCATGTTCATAAATCATAGCTGTTGTTGCTAGACCACTTGTTAACACTAAAGGGGACCTATTGTGGGATGGCAAAAATAGGCATTTTCCCTTTTACAGAGACACAAATGGCAATCAGAAGTTCAAGCAACAGGGCAGCAGGTACACTAGAATTGAAAGCAATTACAAGAGTCACAAGGGATGTTATCAGGGAAAAGTTAATTGCTGAAATGTTACCAGCAATCAGATCAAAATGGCCAGCAAATGGAGTTAGGGACATATGAATTTAGCAAGACAATGCAAGGCCACACATATTAACAACTGATCATGCATTTAATGAAGCTGCAACACAAGATGGGTTCAATATTAGGCTAGTTTGCCAACCAGCTTCTAGTCCTGACATGAACATTTTGGATTTAAGTCTTTTTAATGCTCTTCAGTCAATTCAATTTAGAGAGTTTCCTAGAGATTTACCAGCTTTAATTAAGACAGTAACTGATGCATACGATACTTTTAATTTAAAACTTTTGAATTACTCATGGATTCAATATCAGTTATGCATGCTTCAGGTACTTAAAGTAAGGGGTGGTAATAATTACAAGCAACCACACATGGGAAAGAAAAGGTTGGACAGGCTAGGTGAATTGCCAAGTCAACTTAAAGTTCCTACAGAGCTTATAGATTCGACTCATCCATATTTATGTCACGGGTTAATTAATCTCAATGTTGTTCCACCTGATGAAGATTGAAATTAATTATCCATAGGAAGTGACTTTTTGTACATGTGAATTAACCCTCTTATTTTTTGTCAAAGGGTTAAAGACTATAGGCTACATGTTAGATGTAGCATTTTGTAAAGGATTTAAAAGTTACAAGTAAGATGAATCATTTTGTAAAGCATTGAAATGAACCCATATATAACATTTAGTAATCAGAAAATAGGCATTCATTGTTGATCACTTGACATCCTTTGTTTGCACACCTCTCCATATAAGTCATTGAGGTGGTTTTTAACAAATTTATTCATTTTAACATCATGCATCATTGTATTCCTAAGTTTCACTTGTGTTTTTTCCCTCAGAAAGAAGGGTTCACATCATTTAAATTAGCGCACAACTAACAAGTTCAGCCTCTTCTCGAGTAACCACAAGTAATGACACAAAAAATATCCAGGGTTTGCCATTATTAATTAGATTACTGACATTGCCTTTTGAAAATGAAAAAACCGACAATGTTGTTATGTTGCAACTAAAATAGAACAAAGGTAGTAATTCAGATGGCAATATTAATAAATCACAGTAACTGAAAATGGCAGGTCACAAGGATATTGCTTATGTATCAACCTACATTGTGGTCAAGCCCAAGGTGGCAATGAACATGCTTACTCAATGATGCACTAACTTCATCAGTATTAACCCCATCATAATTGAAATTTACAGATCATCCAACAAATGCAAACATTTAATCCAACATAATGAGCATAATTCAATACAATGACCACAATCCAACAGTTGCACAACAACATCAAATACTTTAACCAACACAAATGAACATAGTCGGATCATGATCAGAATGATCATCATGAAACAGTTACCCCACAAATAGGGCTGAACACAGTTTGGTCTAAACCGTAAACCAAACCGGACCAAACCGTAATTTAACTATTTGGTCTGGTCTACGGTTTGAATGGTCTGGTCCGGTTTTTTTTTTTTTTTAAACGGTTTACGGTCCGGTCCCGGTTTTTTATTTTGTAGACCAAACCGGACCAATAAACCGTAATAAACTCTAATGGTCTAGGGAATACTGAATAGGGATTAGATTTAGGGCCGGCTTATATTCCTAAATCCTTATTTCCTTCTGCTTGACTGCTTGACTGCTTCGGTGCTTCCTTCTCCCATTCTTCTCTCTTCCTCGCCTCGCCTCGCCTGAGTCGACAGACACAGTCGCCTCGCCTCGCTTCCTAGTTCCTTCAACTCTTCAAGCATCGACAGTCGACACTCGACAGTCGACAAACGCCTCTGCTTCAGTGGTTCTTCGAGGCTTCTGTGGTTCTTCATTCTCCAATCTCACCATTCACCACGGAATCAAGTGTAGAATCTCGTAATGTAAGTATATTAGTTGATTTTTTTGATTTTTAGGGTTTTTTTTATCAATTTTTGATTTTTAGGGTTTTTGATTTTTTTGGTTAGAAATTTACAGGTTTTGTGATTGTGAGTATGGGCTATTCTATATAATAATTTTTGTTTTCATATTTATTAATGTTGCTGGAGAATTTAAACTTTGAAATTTGCATTTATGTCTTTGACTGTGAGATATTGAGATGTATATGAAATTACTGGAGATGTATATGAAATTACTGGAGTATGAGCTATTGTTGATGTATTTTGATGATGTATTTGATGGAGGATATTGCTGATGTATTTAATGATGATGTATTTTGGATTTGATGATGTATTTTGTTTACAGATTATCGTTTATCTTAGATTCTCACTCAATTAAAAAAATTTCAAAAAAAAAAAAAAACCGTAGACCAGACCAGACCAGACCGTTCTAGAACGGTCTGGTCTGGTCCGGTCTGGTCTTTTGACTGGTCTGGTCTGGTCTGAAAAATTTCCAGACCGGAATTTCTGGTCTGGTCTGATTTTTCTGTCAAACCAGACCAGACCGGACCGTGTGCAGCCCTACCCACAAACATGCAACACTTAATCCAACATGATGAACAACATAATTAGATCATAATAGATCATCAGCAAACAATTACCCCAACAAACAAAGAACATCAGTTAAATGAAAAGATAGGGAAACAAATGCTCAGTTTTCACAATCGCAAATGCTCATTTTAGAGGGCATGCTTTTATCTGACATTTGAGGATCTTCAAATCCAACATTGTTAGGCATAACCGGCGCACTTTTGGGTGATTTCTTGATCACCGCATCATCATCATCAGGAAGACCATAATAAGTAGGGGCGATCTTGGTCTAGGGAGTCAACAACCGAAACCACAAAACCACGAAATCAAATCTGAAAAAAGCACCAAAATCAAATGCATGTTGGTTGATAGTGAAGGATACTCAAAATCATGAGGTAAAGTGAAGAACACAAACAGTAGGTTATGAGGGAGAGGTGAGTTCAAAGAGAGAAGGAGAAAGAGTCGTTTGCTTAATGAGGTAAAATGAAGGAGATGGCCAGCAACGTAGGGTTTATGAGGATGAGTAACCAAAATCAAGGGCTGAGATGTAAAGGTAAGGAAAAATTAAGGGTTAAGATTTATTAATCATCTTCTAGAACATTCAATGAGAGCCGAAAGGTTGTATTGGATTCCTTCAATTTTGATTTGCTAGTTTGCCATTAATGCACTTTAATTTTGATCTGAATTCATTCTAAAGGTAGGGAAAAAAAGTGTATAATTATAAATAGGTAGGAAGTAGACGAGTAGTGGGTAAATTAAGTAATTAAAGGGATGAGGTATAATTGAAGTGGATATGTGGGGTAGGAATAAAGTAAGGGTAAAATAGAAAATTGTGTAGATTATTTTTGCCAAAAATAGTAATGTTGCAAGTAATATGAAATATTCAAAAATGGTAAGTGTTGCAAGTAAAATGGAACGGAGGAAGTATCTTGTTATTTCCATAGTGATAAAAGGTTGATCATAAAAAAAATTTATTCATAATTTTCTATTACGATCTTATAACACATGTTTAAATGGTAATGCGATGAAATGAGATTGTTAAAAGAGAATAAGCATAAGCAATTAACCATTAAATTTGTCAATAAATAATTCTGCCAATTTACACCAACTTTCATTATTATTTCCACTATGTAGTCCCAATTACCAAACGAGCTGTTAATACTTTGTTTTTTTTATTTGCACATTTTTGTGATTTTACGGTTCTTTATTACTTTATAATATTTTTTTGTGATAAAAAGGTTATTTTATTATTTTTACTATTTAATTTGTAAGCTACCATTAAACTTTTAAATAAGGGTAACATTGATATTTTCTACACTATTAAAAAATATAAATTATAATTTTCACATCTAAACTTCAATTTATCTCTTTTTATGCCCTATCATTAGCCAACAATTTTAATGGGTTTGGGTCTGAGTTCAATTGGACCCAATTCAGAATCGAACTCATGACCATCCGAATGGTTGATTGTTCACAATTTTCTTCAGATTTTTCCTTTTCAAAATAATTTTTTTAGATTTTAATTTTGTTGCTTTTTTGACATTTTTTTTGTTTTATAATTTTTTTTTCCTTTTTACAAAATTGCTTTAATAATTTACTAAAATAGGAGTGTTATGAGTAGGGATGGTCATGGGTCAAGTCTGGGTTAGGTCGAACTGGATCCGGACCCTTAGGGGGTTCTAGGGTTACGATCTTATAATTAATTTTTGGTGTACTTAATCCGAACCCTTAGGGTCTGAAAGTTTTGAACTCAACCCAGACTTGTCGAATCTGTAGGTCTAGGGGGTTCTAAATGAGTCCCAAATGAATCTTAATTTAACAGTTAGTCTCTTAAGAGACCGTTTCTTTGAGAGATGATCCTTAAACTCAGCCCATATATGCTACTAGCCTTATTTAATAACAAAAAAAAAAGGAAAAAAAATTAAAATCCCAACAGCAACAGTTGCTTGTGGGTTTCAAAAAAAAACCTTCCATATTCCATTAAACATCATTAACGATTCCTCTTGGAAACCATCTAGGTAATTATTATACACCAATCTTAAGAAAAAAAAATAAACTCATATTATCAATGAAAATTAAACATTCAGATTCAAATATGTTTTTATTTTGAATTCACCCATAATCACGTCCATAAAGAAACACCATAGATGCTTTCATAGAAGAATTCGAGCAGTTCCAACTGATTTTTAATGCCAACTTACATAATTTATAATGTCAACTTATGTTATATATAATCCCAACCTATATCACAAATGCCAATTTATAAAATAAAGGAAAATTTGCAAAGAAACACCTTATAAACCAATTTTTTTGTAAAAAAACACCTTTTAAAATTTTTTTTTGTAAAAAAACACCTTTAAGAGACTTTTTATTAAAAAAAACACCTTAAATCAGTTTCCGGTGACTTTTGTCAACTTTCCGGCATTGACTATGCCATTTGTCAACTTTCAGGCGTTGACTTTTGAGCTCAAATGACATAGTTAACGCCAGAAAGTTGACAAAAGTCACCGAAAACTAATTTAAGGTGTTTTTTTAATAAAAAGTCTCTTAAAAGGTGTTTTTTTACAAAAAAAAATTTTAAAAAGTATTTTTTTAAAAAAAACTGATTTTATAAGGTATTTCTTTGCAAATTTTTCTAAAATATATTATTTATATTGACTTTTACAAAGTTTCTTTATCAATATTTGATAACATATTAAATTTAATAATTAATACCAACTTAAAACATTATTAATCTCAACTTATATTATGATGGTACGAATATAAGTTAGACTTAATGCAATGGGCGGATCTACTGTTGGGCATCCCCTGGAATTTTCAAAAATATAAATAGTTTTTTGAAATTCAGGTCAGGAGAAGCAAAGAAACACGATATTCTGAAGTTTTCTCAATGACTCACTCTCATTCTCCCTTCCCTCTCCTAAAAGATAAACCCTAGAAAACAAAATCTTAAAACCTACCCAGCCAGCAGCCAGGTGGCCACCGCCGCTGCATCTAAATCGACCGGTTACGATGCTGCCGCCTGCCGCATGCCGCATGCCGCATGCCGCATGCCGCTAAAAGTGTCTCGCCCTGTCATTTGAAGGGAATAAGGTTTGTTTAGGTACCTTCGTGAACAGTACAAAAATAAAGGATTGTCTGTAATGGCTATTATTGGAATCGGGTTTGGAAGTGGTATTTTGAGTTTTTGATTGTTTGCTTCACTATTGTTAGTATTTGGTTGAGAGCTTTCTGAACAAAAAATGGTTGCTGCGGAAGAAGGCAAGATTAGTCTAATGCCTGGTTATTGATTTTTTTTTTATTTAATTTCATTATATTGAAAAATTGCTTTGAAAGGGTATAGATCAGCTAGAGAACAAATTTTCCTTTTTTTTTTTAAAGATATTTTCCTGTTTATGATTAGTAATTTAACTTTATTGATCTTAATTTTGAGAGGGAGGGGGATTATTGTATTGGATGATTTGATTTTGACCTGTTTTTGTTGTTTTTTTTTTTTGGTATATTTTTATTTTTTAATTTTTAATTTTTCATATTATTGTTAATCTATAAATTAAAACTTACTGATATAAATTCTTTTTAATTGTGTTAATTTGAATTTAATTAATTTTTAATTTCTATAATATTTTGTTGTGTATAATTAGCATTATTAACAATTTAAATTTTCATATTGTTCGGTACCTTTTTTATTACTTTTGCTTATCTTGAGATTATTACGTGTCTATATATTACTTTGCAAAGATAAAAAATATATTTTAGTTGCTAATTTTATAAAATTAAACTCTACCGAAATTTCAGCCAAATCACATGAGCGTTAATTTTTACTTACATTAGACTTCATACTAACTACAACTGAATAATGGCCAACTTAATTCAGACTTAATGGCAACATAGGTCACATAAAACCAACTTAAACATTTTTTGCCAGCTAAAATACATCGTTCTCTGCCAACCTAATGTCAACTTATATCAAACTTAATATCAGGTTACATCAGACGTAATAATTACTTATATTAGATTTCATCTCAATTTACATCAGATTGAATACTAACTTATATCAGACTCAATACCAACTTACAATAGATATAAAGCCAACTTACATTAAACGTAATGTCAACTTAGATCAACTTAATGTCAACTTATATCAGATTAGACTTAAAATCTACTTATATCAAACTTAAATTCCACTTATATCAGAATTAATGTCAATTTACATCAGACTAATACTAACTTATAACAGTTATAATGTCAACCTATAACATATATAATGTTAACTTACAATAAACATAATTTTAACTTACATCAGATTAAATGGCAGCTTATATCAACTTAATGCTAAGTTACATGAAAGTGAAAATAGATCGGTCTTCAAACGAAAAAATAAGACATCCAATAACTCATCCAAATTCTCTACTAACTCAAATTTTCTTTCCATACCTAAACCCAGTTATTCAGCATCATATATAACATTTCAAGAACATAACTTAGTAGAAAATATATAAAAATCTGAAAATGAAAAAATGAATTAACAAATAACTTGATAGAGAATATTCATAAATATGTCCAATATACCTTAAAAAAAGAAAAAAAATGAATTAACAAATAAATTGATCAAACTTATTTACCAATGAACAAAGAAGAACGGAGAATATGAAAAGATGAAAAAATTAATCAAACTTGTTGATTTAACACGTAATGGTCTGAATTTTGAAAAAATATGAGAAGAGAAAGCTTGAGGATGGAGAGTACAGGAAGAAGAAAGTTGGAAGGGTTAATGAAAGAAAAAAAGAATAACCGATATAATTGATGCACATATAATGAGATAAGTTTTTGAAATTCACAATTTTAATTTTTAATGAAAACCCAACATTTTTTATTAAATTACATTACATGGGCTGACCCATGAAAAATGGTCTCGTTGAGAGACCGTCTTTCATGAAAATTTGTGTTAATTTAATTGGTTGTACTTAATTTTTTTTTACATTTTAAAGGCTTTATTAGTACTAAGATGGGTGTATGGGTTCTTAATAAGTCTAATTTAAATCCAAATAAATATAAATATAAATATAGGTTTAGAACTAATTTTAAAATGATTTTTAGTTATAGAATAGGTCATGTCTAGAATGAATCTGATGGATTTGAGATGGATCTAGCTAGTCTTGGTCTTAAATAGCTCTAAAGGGAGGATTTGGGTTGAATTTGGGTATATTAACCCTTGACCCATACCCATACCCATACCCGTCTAGGGTCTTCAGACCTAGACCCACTTTTTTGACCCGGATTCGCTAGATTTCAAAATATTAGACCTAGACCCTAGAAATAGCGGTGAGTTTGGGGTGGATCTAGGGATGGTCATGGGTCGATTTTGGGTCAAATCCAATTGAACCTAGTCCTAAACTTAGACTCATTAATTTTTGGTGGATCCATACTCTAACTCGGATCCTTAGGGATTGAAAAATTTTAAACCGAAACCCAGATTCGTCGATTTGATGGGTCTAGGGTCCTTAATGGGTACCAAATGGGTCTTAATTTAATTATCAATACTTATTTTTTACACAAAGGCTTTATTATACTAAAATCGGTCTATAGGTTTTAATAAGTCTAAATTGAATTCATATAAATTTAAAAGTAGATTTATAATGAATTAAAAAAACGACTTTTCATTATATGATAGGTCTGGTCTAACGGTTTTGGGTCTTAAATGGGTCCGGAGAGGATCTGAGTCTAGAGTCTTTGGTTCCATGTTGAATTTGGGTCTGAAGATCATAGACCCAAACCCATTCATGTTTTTAGACCCAAAACTGTATCGGGTGGGTCTTAAAAAATTAATTCAGGCTCTAAATAAATGCAAGTCTAACGCAGATTTAATATGATATTGGATTCATGGATGTCGAATATGGTTTGGATCCATTACTATTATAATTGTGAGCAAAATAAATATTGAATTCAAATGTGTAATAATTTAGGGCGGACAGATATGGGGTTTTAATGTCTAATTTAACTATATTATCCAACAAGATAAATCACTTGAATGATACAAGACAACAATTAATGAATTTTTCATATATTATATTATATTATAGATTTAGTCTAAATAAATAATGGTATTTTATAATAGGAAAAATTACCGTGAATAATACAACTTTTTACTGATTTTCTTATAATAATACGAACTTTCAATTAACTCTAAATAATACAAAATTTAATCTCATTTTCCCACCAGCATGCCATATTACTTGTAATCGGTTAAAGCAATTTCCTTTTTTATTTTATTTTTTAAGGGATTAACTAAGATTCATTTACTACTTCATCTTTCCCATTTACTGCTTGGTCTGCTTCACCCCTATATCTAAGAAGACAAAGCATCAGTGGGACCCAATGTAGGTGGGGTTGCATAAAAATGGGATTTCAAGAAATAATAGTTCGGTCTCAAACCCATGACCTATTGGTAAATATAGATACTTTAGTACCACTAAACTACAACACTCACATTTAGTAACTTTTAATTTTAACTTTATTAATTCTTTATGAGAGCAATTGCAAGTAATTACTATTAAAGGAAGGAAATTATTAACTATTTAGCTTCCCTTTAATATTTGATATTTGGACCTTGCTTCTTCGGTTTTTCCTGCCCCAACCTCGTCTTTATTTCCCATTGCCACCTAACCCTACACCTACAGACTGGTGCTGTCGCATGCCAATGAATGTTCGTGAACCTCCAGACCTCCTCTTTGATTTGGGTTTAATTTTAATTTTCTTAAAATAATGATAAAATCAATTTTATTTGTGTATGATTTGAGTATTATTTGTTGTAATTGTTTATGAATCAGAATTTTAATTTGCTTTAAATTTTGTTAATTTCAATATTATTTACATGTTAATGAGAATCAAAACAATTTTATTAAGCTCGCAACCCCATATTTCAAATTTTAGGTCCGGCACTACAAAGGATGCCCAAAGATCGTATCCTTAAGCTTAATCAAGCTTCATCACCGAAAATAATGATTATCTTATTCATTTTGATTGCATTATTTTTCTCCAAATTCATTGATGTACTAATATTAGGGCTTTAAAATAAAAAATTTATTGCATTTGTTGATTACTTGTTTAATTTAAAGGTGATTTCACTTAAAAAATAATTTAATTTCATTTTCTTGTTTGTTTTTAGCCTAATCTTAGTGATGTAATTACATTGAAGTTTTGGTATTACGGGGGAATAAATCTTGAAGGTCAAATAATTTTAATTTTGAAAATAAAATGGAAAATGTAAAAACTGCAAAATGAAATTAAATGTTATTGGAAATGAAATAGAAAATGAAATAGAAAGTGAAGAGAAAATGGAAGCAATTTGAAATAAAGAATATAAATGTAGAGGATGACTTTAAAGGTGCAGCAATCATATTTGACCTCTTCTGTCGGTTATAAGCCGGTAAGGTATGCTGGTGAAAAAATGATATTGAACTTTGTATTACTCTAGATTAATCAAAAGTTCGTATTATTGTAGGAAAATCAATGAAAGGTCATATTATTCACGATAATTTTTCCTTTGTAATATTGACAAATCACCCTTATGTGTAAGAATTTTATAGAGTAGTGCTTTTAGGATTTTAATTTATCTTTTTGTTGTTTTATTTACTTTATTTGTATTTATTTTGTCTTTTTGTGGTGATTTAAAAATGATGGTGATTAATTAGTTTTTTTTGTATATTATATATTGAGAATTTTTATGTGGTCACAAAGAATTTTCTGCTTTTTCACGTGGTAGACAAACAGTTATTTAATCCACGTGATGATCTTTACCTTCCAATTTTTCATCTATTTGACAGAATGGATGTTCTTTCATTAACTTAATTTACGCCATTTTTACTCAACGTAATGACATTTTTTTCAAAAAACAAACGTTGTGATAACTCTAAATGCATATTTTGAAATTTAGTCGAAATGAGTGCTTAATTTAACAAAAAAAATTAAATATTTTGTCTACCATATGGAAAAGTTGGAAGCTCAAGGTCACTAAATAGATTTAAAAAAACATTTGTTGAAAAGCTAAAAACTCAGGATAACTACGTGAAATTTCATATATATAAATGGAAAAATTACCTAGAATAATCCAACCTAATCATGATTTTCTTAAAAAATTCCACCTATTAATTAACCTTGACTAATCTCAACTTTGAAGGATATTTTCCTAGTGTAAACCGAGTGACTTACAATAGCAAGTTTTATTTTTGTAAAAAAAAGATAAATTAAAATAAACTACCGAAAAAATGTTAAAAAATATTCAAAAAGATGATGTTTTTATTATTTAGAATTTTTTGTAAATTTTCAGAATTTTTCTCTAATTTTAAAATAATTTTCAGTTTACTTTTTAGTGAATTACTACTATAGCAGATTATTCGGTTAACCAAGTTTACTCTAGGCAAATATCATCTAAAGTTGAAATTATTCATGATTAATCAATAGGTACAATTATTGTAAGAAAATCGTAAAAATATTAAATTATTCAAAAATAATTTTTCATATATAAATGCAACACACGCTTCCATTGACTAATGAGTTAGTGAACTCTGAGTGGTGTCTAGTACGAATATTATTTTAATTAAACCTAAAAAATAGGATCAATTTAATAATCGTTGGATGAATCAGTTCACTAATCGAGTAATTGCTACAATACTTAGTGGTATAATATAATATATGATATATGCTATTAATGCTGGATTTCTCTTTAGCACAATATTATTATCCAATTCTCGGCTATCTACTTCACTATTTATTTATTTCACCTTCCCACTCACATCAATGCAAAAGTCACTAATTACTTGAATTTGCCATAAAATAATGTTTTTTTTTTTTTTTTTTTTTTTTTTTTTTTTTTTTTTTTTTCATATAGTGCTATAAGCACATAAAATTTATTTTATCGATCTATACTAGAGATTGACATGAGTTAAATATGAATTGAATTAAGCTAAACCTAAATTAAGACTTTATTTTCTTAAAAAATTAAGATTTTATTTTTTAAAAAATTTTAATCCACAATCCATAAGGTCTGAAAATTTTTTACCCAAATCCAGATGCTTATAGTCTGGCAGGTTTAGGAGTTTTGATTTGAGTTTGAAATTGTTTTTTTGTTATTTTATCTAATGAAAATTATAAGGAAAAATTACCTAGATAATCCAACATTTTTATGATTTTCCTATAATAATCCCACGTATTAATTAACCATAAATAATTTTTAGAGTACTTTCTAGAGCAAACTTGGGTAACTGGATAACCTGCTATAGCAAGTTTTAATTTTTTAAATAAAAGGATAAATTGAAATAAATGTCGAAAAAAATATTAAAACTTTTTTTTAAAATTTTTATGTAAATTTTTAAAACTTTTCTCTAACTTTATATTAATTTTCAGTTTACTTTTTTGGTAAATTACCTACTATAGTGGGTCATCCGGATACTTAAGTTTATTCTAGGCAAACACACCATAAAGTTAATATTATTCATAATTAATATTATTCATGGTTAATCAATAGTTGAAATTATTATAGAAAAATCATAAAAAAAAAAGTTGAATTATTCTAGGTAATTTTTCCAAAATATAAACCCTGATCCAAACTCTTATTTATCATGTGATTCAGGAGATGTCTTCTTACCAGATAATTCGTTTTTGCAACGTTTAGGATTGACCTCCAAATCCTTCTTTTCTTCACCCATAAGAGTAGGAGAACCCTTCGGAGCTTCTTCATAACGAACATAATCAACCTCTAATTGTTCGAAAAATATAAGAAGTTTTTAGGTCCTATTTTGTTGTTGAAATCATCAAGAAGTTCAAGCTCGTAGAGATTTGGTAAGGTTTTGGAAAGAGCGAGATAAATTAAAGACATGACTATCGCTTTCTTAACTTGTAGAATTATGTTTATTTTCGAGGGAAAAACTCTCCACGTTCTGTATAAAGACGAAATATTTACATTTGTAATGTGTTTATCCTAAATATTTTCCCAAGGTTAACATACACGCCTTTCATTTAATGTATACTCATTTTTAAGGGTGTACATAAGTCATCACTCTATGCTTGAGTTGTTAAATAGAAAATGGTTTTATGCTCAAAGTTTATAGTAGTTTATTGTAAATCATGATTGTGATTTTGTTAGCTAGAATGACTTCTTTATAGGCCATTTCCAACGTCTTGAATACCACATTAAATACCTCATTTAGCACCTATTAAAACAAAAGTTCAAACCCATCATAGAGAAATATTATCCCTATGAACTTCCCCATAAATGTATGTTTTAGAAAATTTCTATTTCTATATTTGAAAAGGATAAAGAAGTCCATATAAAACTATTTTAGTGATTATATTAGTTATGACAGGATAAAATCTAGTGGGACGTGCTAAAACACTAATATGCCTAGACATATCACAGTAAGGGCTATATACAATTGTGCTGAAATCATAAAATTCCCCTAAAAACCGTCTAAAACTGTTGTTATTCCATAAATATAAGGAAAATCAGTAAAATACGTCATCTATTTATCCAACATACACTAGTGGAAAAAACGTCTTTTGCTGCGGTTATTTTGCCATTATTTGCTGCGGTTTTGGCCCCAGCAATTGTGATAGCAGCAAATGTCCTTTTTTAAATGCTGCGGTTCAAAACCGCAGCAAATAAGTGCATTATTTGCTGCGGTCATGGGCAAAAACCGCAGCAAATAAGGAGGGTTATTTGCTGCGGTCAGGGGCAAAACCGCAGCAAATAACTCTATTTTTTTTTCTTTTTTCGTTTTATACTCATAATAATCCAATAATATTGTTATTTTACCATATCAAAAGCAGTAATTTCAAATACAGAGCTTTGTTATGCCTGAGTGAAAAGGTACAAACAAATAACAGTATTCTCATTTATTGAATCAAGAAAATATAATCTGAAGGTACAAAAGAACCTATGCATATATAGGCATAAGATAACTAACAACTAAGCATCATAACAAACAAATAACAGAATACAAAGGTTGTTACAACAAACTGACAGCTCATCTAATTAATTCTATGTCTCTAAATATTGACCCTTGATTGAGGCAGCATATACACCGTTGATAGACATGAAGCACGAATCATGACAAAGTTGCTGTTGTAAAGATAAAACAACCTTCTGGAAGCTGCTGTTGTTGCCCAAATATACTGATCATCACTTGCTTCAGAAGATGCACACAACCAGCTGTTTTGCTGATGAAGAGAAGACTTGCACATGTATTCAGAATGAAGAGCTACCTATCTTAACACTCTGAGTTTTGTGTTGTCAAAATCTTGTAGTTCTTGATATTGATATTTGGTGTCTTAGGTTCCATTCATTTGATATTGTGGACTAAAATATGCCCAATGAAAATTACAGCAATGATATAAAGAAAGTTTCTAACATATTACTCAACCATCCAATGATAAAGTACGTTGTGTACGTCAATTTCAACAGGAAAATAATTGTGTCCCAAAATAAATATTCAGTTGACAGGAAGTAACAAAAGCAGTCACAGAAATCCAAGTTAAGAAGTAAACAAAGCACATCAATATCATCTGCAAATATCATCTGCAAAGACATGTACTACTTATGTAAGTATTGGAGTCAATGGTCATTGTACATAATAAAGTAACTTAGAAATTGTCTATTATCAACAAACAAGTGCACAAACTGGTGAATCGTGATCTAATAAGGATAATCCTAATCACACACGACAAGATCAGTAATGACCAAATAGCCTTAAGAAACCAAATAGGATTACCAATAAGCCAAGCTATTTGTAGAATTATGCTTGTAGTGCAATAGATCAGCATTGGTGCAATCTAGTGCACTTTAGTTGAAGATTTCAATACTATACAGAATTATAGTTGGAAATTTGAATTTCCTAACTAACAAAAGTACCTAGATTTATTCTATATAGTACAAAGTTTGAGTCAGTTCATGCAAACACTTGGGTGTTCTCATGAGAAAACATAATTACATACTTTAAAAAATATATTAGAGGTTACTCGGATAGTTAGATTACTTTAGGAATTAGGTGTTTGTATTCAAAAGCATATTACACTACTTTCTGATAATCACTCAACTATATATTGCAAGGAAGCCGGTTTTTCATATAAAAACTGTATATAGAAGTGTTATTACAATTGGCTTATTTACCAACACACAACCAAATAGCTGATATATTTACTAAAAATTTGTGCTTTGTTCATTTAAAACATTTGTAAAGAAAACTAGAAATGTACTAATCCCAAGTTTGAGGGGATGTTGTGATACGTGGTTATTATCTCAGCCCTCAGGTTAATAATGCAGTGAAACAGCACAAACAATGCAGTAAAGGAGCAATATGGAGTAGCATGTACAGCCACAAGCATAGTCAAAGCACAGCCAGCAACACACCAACCAGCAGACCATGAAACAGCTAGCTAAGAAGCACATATCAGATCTAGGGACTGGGGTGCATATCATTGTAAAACAAGGATGTAGATTTGTTATGTTGTTTACAAGGTTGTTAGGCATTCTATTTCTTGGATTCCTAGAAGACAAATACCCCTGAATCTAACAAAAATTTTATTGTAAGCCAATTGATAATGAATTAAGAAAAACTAATCCTTGCCATTTTATAAATGTGTCTGAGATAATTACAAAAAAATCATAACAGGAGAAAAACCATTAAACAAGTGCACTACCATGAGCAAGAGAACAAGGAAAACATTACAAGTATAAAACTCAAAAAATAAAATATACAGAAGTTACAATTATGCATTAACCAGCTCAATATAATGAATCAATGCAAAAATGCTGATTCATTCAAAAATCTGATAAGAAATCAAATATTCTAACATTCAATACATGAACAATCGAAAATAGAAAAAAAAAAAAAAAAAAAAACCAATAAGAGAATCCATAAGAAACTTACTTTAAGCTTATAAATCGACTCTGAATATAATAAAATTAGGGTTTGCTTGAATTGTGGAGAGTAACGTACAACTGCTTCGGAATCCACCCAAATCTAATCATAGGACTTCGAATTTTCCATAGTGAAAACCAAAGATTATAATCCTTCACAAAACGGATAAGTGACCTTGAATTTAAAGCAAGCTAAAATCGAAGATAGAGCCAGACTTTCTGGAAATGAACTCAATAAAGAATTCCCCAATGAACAAAATGAAAGAAATAAGTCAGTTTGAAAGAGAAGTGCAACAGTCGTATTATGAACAATGAAGAATTCAGAATGTATATATGTTTAAATTTATTAACGTAATTCAATTATATTGGCGGTATGAGAGGAGGCAATTGCTGCGGGCAAGGAAGACAACCGCAGCAATTGAGTGAAGAAGACAATTATTTGCTGCGGGTAGAGGAAGAATCGGAGCAATTGGAAGAGCTATTTGCTGCGGGCATGGAGAGAACCGCAGAAATTGAAGCTGCACATGGTTATTTGCTGCGGTCATAGACTAAAACCGCAGCAATTAGTGGTTTTTTTTTTTCCTATTCTTTTTCCTATTTATTGCTGCGTATATACAAAAACCGCAGCAAATGATAAGCAGCAAATACGTTTTTTTCCACTAGTGATACTCTTTAGTATCGGCCTTAAAAATTCATTAGTGTCGCCATTAAATTATTGTGGTTGACAAGCTAGTAAAAACACGTAGACCTCCGCAAGGCATTTTCCTTGTCCACCCATCTAGTTGTTCTTGTCGCCTTTCACTTGTAGTCGCGCTAGAACTTGATGCACGAGTCTCCTCTGTTGTTTTATGTTTTTTTAACTAAATATTTGTTAACAGATCACGTACCGCCATCTAACAAATATACACCACAAATGAATAGTTAGTACATTTGTAATTTATAAAATATAAATATCATTTGTAAATACTCAAAAAGCAATACCTTTGCTGAAATTGTATAATACTAATTGTTTAATGTCTTGACTTTCGCAAATTTGACATGTACATATGTAAATATGATATGGATTTTCAGTTGGTTGCTTTGAAAAATACATTCACACATGTGAAATGGCTCCACCAGTGGATAAGGGCATTGCCAAAAGAGGGTGCTTTATCGATTCCTCTTCTTCTAAATTAAAACATAAAGTCATACACAAATACTACAATACATAAAAAATATAATGGGTGATTTAAAATTAAATTATAATTAAACATTTAAACTCAATGATATTTTGGAAATCGTATATTTTTCATGACCTTGTTTTTATTGTGGTTGTTGAAGTCCTTGTGATCTCGTTAATAATTGTAGAGATTTAACTGCCTGAGTAGAGGTTGAAGATTCCTTTTTTTCTTCATCAATATCATGTGCTTCTTCCACTTTATTTGCATAATCATCTAATTCTTGATCACACCGTTCGTGGTAATTTGACTCATAGCTATAAAACAATGGTGTTGTTGATCCCCTTGGAGCAAAAAGTAGCCTTTTGTTGGAATTTGATCTTCCTATAATTTTGCCACTTTATTAATTTTTTGTAGCTTTTTTGAGAAGGAAGACATTGAAATTATTAAATTAATGAATAAATTTTAAAAATTAAAAGACGAATTATACAATTAAGAGATTGATTGCGTAATTAAAAAGTAATTAGAGAGAGTAAGTAAAGAGATAATTAGAAAGAGTAGTAAGAGATGGTATGGATGTGAATGTCAAATGCATCCAATATGTACCAAAGGCTCCAATGGCTACTTCAAAATATGTTATTTGGGCGGTTCAGTATAGTCGAACATTTCAGTGGAACCGAACGATACTCCTTCATGATTCTAGTTCGATTTCTTTGAACAATACAATTTGGTTCCCTTGGTTCCATCGAACCGTTTGATTTGGTATCTGTGAGTTGGGTTCCAATTTGAATATTGTCAGCGGTTTAGCGATTCTGTCAGCTGAGATTTTAAAACCTTTAAAGAGCCGTGGGTCAGACCGATTCGAAAACTATCCTAAACGGTTTCAATTTGACATGTTTTCGCACCGGTTTAAAATCGGATGGAATCAAAACTGAAACCGACACAATTTGAACTGTAACCACCTTCTGCCCCAAATCATACTGTTTTGCCTCATTGTACTATTATGTAAAGGTATAATACAAAGTTATTTAAGGCTTTTACTTTACTTAAAATCTAACAAGTATTAAACTTAATCTCTAACAAGTAATCTAAAAATTTTTAAAAATAAAAGAGGAGAATTATTTGTTATATTCCCTCCTATTTTACATATTAGTCCCATTTATTATTTGTCACTACTCACTTATTACTCTTAATTTGTATTTTGTTTTTAATCAATAAGTTAAAACAATAGTCATGAGGAATCTTGTTTAATTCGTCTCAATACAATAATTATTAATATCAACTTTTTATAATTTTTAATTAGAATAATTTGCGAATTTTTAATTAGAATAAACGGCCTCAATGTTTATTTTTGCGAATTACAGCCACCAAAGTATCAAATTTTTCCGGTTCAAGCCAAAAACACAGAACTCCGACCATTTGACATAAAATTTTGACCACCAAAATGGTCGGAATTCTATGTTTTAGCCTGAACTTGTAAACTTTGATACTTTGGTGGTTGTAGTTCGCAAAAAGCAAACATAGAGATTGTAATTCACAAAAGTAGTAAACTTTAATACTGTAATTCGCAACTTAGTCTTTTAATTAAGAACAATTAAAGATATTAAGGGTTAAAACGTTGCTTCGATAAGTGTGAAAAACTAAACGGGATTAATGAGTTGAATATATAGGAGGTAATATAATGTAAGAAAAATATAAATTATCAAAGAACACATTTGTATACCCTTTGTAAATGGCAATAAATCTTCTGGTTTGTTTGATCACCAAGATATAGTTTCCTTTGAAGATTGGTTTGCAACAATATAATTATCACTCAAAAACTTGATACTTTGTTGTAGGCGTATAGAAATTCTCTTATTGTGACAGGTATTAGGGAATATATTTGAAATTCATAATGAGACACAAATAACAACACTAAAGACTTAGTACAAAGTTAGTATAATGATATGATAATGTGCTTTTGTAGATTATGAAAACAGAAAACAAAAAACAGACAAAGAGTTTATAATTCACTGAATATTCACGCAAAAGAAAAGAAACAAGAGTAGAAGTATTCTTAAGAGTTGAGAGAAAATCTATCCAAATATTTTTCTCTATAAGAAGTATTTCTCTCTTTATGTATGCTTTTTGAATAATTGATAGTTCTCTTATGGTAATATATTTCAAATAAAATAATTTTGAGCATATTGATGAAGTAACACGGAGTAAATTGTTAGCAACACTTAAGATTGATATTGAGTTTGAAGGGAAGTATGAATAATTGTTTTGTTATTTAGTGTAATAAATGTGACATTAAATTTATTAGATAAAGTTAAATGTATAAATGCAATCAAAAGATGTACTATGATCCTTTTTTAAATAAAAAATGAGACAAAATCATTGTGTCATATTTAAAAATGATGATTTTATTTGTAAATGAGAAATTGGCTTAAATTTATTGTTTGGTAAATTAACAATTTTTAAATTTGAATTTAGATCAATTTCACCATTATTTCTAAAGTGTTTAGAGTTGAGAATTTGAGAATGACTTTTTCAACCTTATCATTCTCAAAATCTTTAATTATGATTTTATAATTGAAATTCATAATTTAAAATGAAATATTTATTCTCAAACACAATATTGAATTTAAAATAGATTATGATGCAAATTGAGAGACAGTAGGAGTGAATGTCTCAACTACAACATAAGGGTGATGAAGATGAAGATGAAGATGAAGATATTTTACATTTGCACTTTATGTTCCACTTGTTAAAACCTCATTGGTTGACTCCCCATTCAAATGAACTATTTGTTGTATGAACTCAATCCAACTTCATTTGATAGAAATCAAATGAACATCAAATGATGCATTGTATTTGGCATTTGGTGCTTAAAAGCCACCAAGATCACTTCCGACAAAGACATCTAACAGTGTTCCGGCCTAATATAATTATTAGTTTGAAAATTTATTCCTTCTTCTTTTAGAACTCCTAATATTGTGCTTTCTTTGTATTAAAAAAAATTTCATGATTTATATTGTCCCAAGACAAATGATTTTTTCGAGGCTGTATGCGCTAAAATTTTACCTTTTTGAATAATGTTCAATTTAAAGTTTACCATCTTTTCGAATTAGGTTAAATGATTGAATTCATTTAAGATAATTTTTAGATGAGACAACTAATTAGGTAATCCTTATTCAAAATTGGTTGATGAACCAATAATTACAACCTTTAGATTGAACTTTTAAACCCATACAACATGATTTTCATTTTCAATCAAAAAGAGCATAATAAGCTAAGCCATATGTGGAATTTTAACCTAATACTACATACACAATAACAACCCAACGTCAATTTATGGTTCCCACATAGGGTGGTGGGGTTTTAGAAATAATATACGCAAAATCTTACCCTTGTTAGCTTGTGATACAACTAACAAAGACTTTTTCGATGGACCGTAAATAGCAAATGCCTTGTGCACCTTTATATAAATAAAAAGTGCACATGTAAACTAATCTTTATATACATATCAAAAGTACAAATAACAAGGTACCTAAATTTAATTAGAGAACACCCATAAACAGAGAGGACCCTTATCCATGTGGTACAAATTGCAAAATGCCATATATAGAGCTATCAAATGGCAGTGCCTTATCACTTCATGCTCCCTGAACCCTGGCCCCTGCCTGCATAAGCCTCTTCACTCTTCAGGACTCAGGTAGCTAGGTGTGACTTGTTCTCTACTAGTAGTTTTATTTATTCACTAACAAGTTTCATAATTATTATTGCTCTAAACATCAACTTTCCATTTAATAGAAGTATCTAGTGCAAGTTTGATTAATTAAAGAAGAGGCTTATTACTTTTTTTATTCATGGCTATATATATTAACTCATTGTTTGTATTTTGACTAAAATACCAACTTTAACTTAGTAGCTTTTTATGGGCGCATTACCCATCAGGCTTGACTCACTTGGCTTAAAAAAAGACGGGTTTGGATAATATTTATGAACAAAATTAATATTCGGACAAGTATTACCCGCCTGCTAAGTTAAACGGGTGGATTGCAACACAAAAATAATACTCGCGGGTGAATCTGTCTGCCCACTTATTTTATAAATATATAATTTCTCTAATTTTTATTCTATGAGATAGAAATTTTTTATGCTCTATTAATTGATTCTTTTATTTATTTTTTTTATTATTTTTATTATTTTTTGTGGTTTTTAGGATCCGTTGTAATTTGAATTGCGTGTTACTGTCTTGATTTTCAGTATTTTGTACATTGTCCAAGGTCAAATTTCTACCTTTTTTTTCTTATGGTATCAACTTAACTAGGATAATATATAGTATTATTTTAATTGGTATTAATACTTAACTTTATACTTGGCATTGTTTTTTAGTTTTTATAATGATAATGCCCGCAATCAAATTAAATTTCTATGTTTTCAATGTTAATTTATTTCGTCGTAAAACAATAAGAACATAAAAATATAATTATATACTTAATTATAAAATCAAACACTCGTTTGCTCGCGGGTCCCGGGAGTAGCGACAAATAAAGTAAGCCCGCTATAGCGGGGGAACTTTTGAAATTTTAGACCCGTGGATAGCTTTTTAAGTGTAAGCCCAGTCCGCTACCCGTCCAAATCCACTCCATAAACACCTCTACTTTGAGTCCTCCTATAGCCCATTAAATAAAAATGAAATATATTATTATTTACTTTCTCTTTCCCTCTTAAGAAAAATTTCTTTTTACGTTTGAACAAAGCTGGGTCTAAACCCAAACCAAATTGGATTATATTGTAGTGTATCTTGTCTAGAATCTCTCGTTAGGTTTAATTTTTTTTGAAAATTATAGTATTCGATTTGGTCTTGTTTTTTATTTTTAGATCAGACTAAACTATAAACCGTTTTGGAGTAGAATATGTAATGGTATACTAAGTCCTAATATTGCATGCCTAACTTTTAATATATATATATATATATATATATATATATATATATATATATATATATATATATATATATATATATATATATATATATATATATATATATATATATATATATATATATATATCTTTGTGTGTATATCCCTATTTAAAATCGGATACCGTATCGATTCGAATCCAGAAATTCGAATATCCGATTTAGTTTGGAGTGGGTATCATATATGTCCGTTTTTTTACAATGTTTTATTTTTGGCTTTTTAAAAAAATTACATTTTCAACACAAATATTTTAGCTCACATCGCTTGGATTGGAGCAGGAAATATATATGATTGTATACCACAAAGATTGGCAAAGGTAAGAGTTTCAGATTCAGAAGTGCAAATATTTGTCGTATCTATTACAAATGTAAGTTCTGCATTCTTATTTAACGAGCGGAAGATAGAAAGTTGATTAGCGTTGGTGGAGAGTTCAACATTCATGAAAATCATACTCAATTACAAAGGGGTGTTCAAATACTAATTATCCAGATTTTAAACCGAATATCTAATATTCCGAATCGGATAATTCGAATCGAGTATTTTTAAACACCTCTAGTATAAAAGCTAAGCCCGAATTGAGACACAGAAATGTTAATTAGAACTATTAAATAAGATATAATTTAAATGTTGAGTGTAACTTAAAATTCTTAAATATTGAAATATGACAAAGAAAATGACTATTAAATTTCGGTTAGATTTTACACAATTTATGTTTTTATCCATTTCAATTGAATTTTGTCCATAAAAAGCTTATGTTCTACATTTTCTATTTAACATAATTTATCTTCATATTCATTATAGTTGATCTAATTACATAATTTGTGTTAAGTGTGCGTAAACAAGTAAATAGCCTAAATTACTTTAAGTTTATCAATTAAATTTTTTAATCAAAATTATATTTTCATGGTTTGAAAACCAAATTCTTTTGACAATACTGTTAGATGCTCAATAGCCTAAATTAATTAACAGTAACTGCCAACCTTATGAAATTCACTTTAGGGTTTTATATTATAGAATTTTCTATTTTGAAACCTAAAAATAAAAATAAATAAATAAATAAATATTTGATTTCTTAAAATCCCAATCCAAATTCAAATTCGATATTGAAGTTATAAATCATAAATTCATTTCACATTAATTAGATTTTCGAAAATCAAATAATTATCAATTTATAAATCAAAAATCAAATATTACATATTGCATAATTTGAATCTGATTATCATGTACAACTCTAACTTTGTTTGACTTTTTTAATTTGGTACTAGAAAGTCAAACATGAGTCCTAAAAAAAACAAAGAGACACACTCTCAAGAAGCACAAGTAATCATAAAAATGGATCATTTATTTAAAATTAAACCAAAAACTTGGTAATTAAATTAAAAACGAAAAAAGTACAATGTTTTCAATTTCAATTTTCAACTTGTCAGTGTAACGGCCAAGTTTCAAAGAAATGTGACTCCAAAATGGGTGTAGGCTGGCCTTAATATAAGTGAAAATTCCATTAGTCAAAAAGTGATGCGATTAACCACATAAAGTCAATGCAATTCTACTCTTTTAAGATATTTACACACTTCACATGACTTGATCAGATTATCAGATGTCAGATCAGACTACTGATTTTGTCTACTACACTTTCTACGGAAAAGAATCAGTTTCATGGTGGTGTACTGGTGTAAAATTGAATTTTGTATTTATACTTTTATTGATTTTGCATAATTTTAATGTATTTTAAAGTCGGATTAAATTAGATTTTACTATTAGGCCAAGTAAACATTAAATCGACATGTGTATTTCATATACCTCTTTCTACTATTTCTATTCATCTCATTTTACACAACTTTTTATTTATTGCACTTAATTGCACTTTATTTGACATTGGTTTCATTCTCTTTCTTTTAAGTAATTTAATCCACAAATTTATGTTCTTTTTATCTTAACCACATATTTTAAGCAACTTGTGCAAAATTAGAGTGACAAAGAAAATATTTGAATTTTTGGTGTAATCTATTAAATTTGTCATATTTTTTTTATCTATTTGCTATGGTTTCATCATATATTTTTATTTTTCATCCATCTATTAATTCATATAGCTTACTTTTTCTTCTTATATAAACATTTCTCTTGTTTTTTCATAAAATATGGCGTGTTTTTTTATCACTTTTACTTAATTTTGTTTATTTTTCCTCAATTAATATTTAGGATTATTTCTTTGAAACAGAGAATATAGTAAATTTTAAACTTCTACTTTGACTCAAAATATAGGCTACTCCTAACTCTAGTTGACTCTAGTTTTGGAGCCAAATCAATATGATATGTCAAATGTTCTATT
This sequence comes from Amaranthus tricolor, assembly GCF_026212465.1. NCBI lineage: Eukaryota > Viridiplantae > Streptophyta > Magnoliopsida > Caryophyllales > Amaranthaceae > Amaranthus > Amaranthus tricolor. Next base: position 19,616,323 of record NC_080053.1, read on the forward strand.
ATAGAAGTACGAGTTTAGATCAATAACAACCAATTAATTATAAATTTGGTAATTTTTAACTTTTTTATTTAATAATATTAACTTTGAATTAAGTATAAACAATACTAACGGATAAATTTGTTATCCACAAGCATACTTAACTTGTGTAGCTACCTATATTAGTAAATCATTTCATTATAAAAAGAAAACTTTATAAAAAATCAATCCTGCCCCTTCACAACCCATCCCAACTCCCACCCTCTCAAGTCCCAACCACTACTGCACCACCCTCCACGGTGACTCCACCACCCTCTCCCCCACCATGCGCAACCCCCCACCCATCCCTCACCCTCTTTGTAAGTGGTGGTCTTGTTTGATGGGTTTGGGACATTGAGAGTGGGGAGGAGGTCCATGGCATTAGGGATGATAGATTACCCGTCAGAGAGGGTTGTTAGGCGGTGACCGGTGTGGGACAAGGGTAGGGGGATGGGGAAGATTAAATTTTTTTAAATGATTTTTTTAAATTATAATTATATATATTTTAAATTTCATCAAATAGCTTTTTTAATAGGTTTTTAAGTCATTTTTATGCTACTAGATAACATATTTTTGATTAGTATTATTCATGTTAATCAATAATTTGTATTATTGAAGAAAAACAGTTAAAATATTATATTATTCATAATAATTTTTTTTCTTTTGGTAGGTTTTTATTTCTTACACTGTTTCACTTTATAATAAAAAACTTATTTTATTATCTTCACTATTTTATTTGTATACCCACAATTAAAATCTTAAACAAGGTTTCTGTAATACTACTACTCAAGAAAACTCATATTTTCCACACGTAAACTTCGGTTTATCTCTAATAATTATTATTTGACCATTAACCTGTTAAGCAATTATTAGTATGGGCAATATAAAAATTTTCTAACAACATTTTCACTCCCTTAATTTATGCGTAGTTGTACTTCGCTTAATCTTGGGTGCAACTAAAATTAAAATAAATACTCCTTTTACCCTACTAAATTTGCATTATTAGTAATTTTATGTTAATCCTATTTATTTTTTCACTATTTTTTCAATTTTATCTATACATTATAACTTTTTTAAATTTATCTACTCAATTCAATTTTTTTTCATTTATTACTAAATATCTATTTTTTTCTAGAAACAACACATTTCTCTTTGTTACTAACTAGATAGTGCTTGTGCGATGTACAATTTAATAAATTTTCAGATATAAATTACATTAATTTATATAAAGTATTACAACTATTAATAACATATTTCAAAATCAAATTTAATACAAAAATATGTAAAATTATTAAATGAAAAAAAATAATTTTTGTCATGAAGAATATAATTGACTAACATAAAAATAGTCACAACCTGAATTATATTAGAATTAAACATTGCATTTAAATAACTAATTGTATAAATAGCAAAATAAAAAATCCTAATAAAAGTATATTAAATTTTAACCATCTCAAAATATATCCAATATACTAAATAATACTCACTTAATAAATAAAATAAAATAAAATAAAAAAGATATTATAAATAATTGAAACAAAATAATATATATAATTTTCTATTACATTAAACGATGTGAGTAGTAAAATCAAAGATAAAAAAAAAATCATAAAAACAATAACATCACCATTGAGTATTGGAGGAAAATTTTGAAGTTATAATACGTAAGCAATTATAAATAGTAATAATATAAGTAGTATTTTAATACTACTTTAGTAACGGTGTAAAGGGATAGATTTGAGAGATGTTGTATATGATTTGAAGTCAACATCAACCCAATTTCATGCTTTAAAAATATGATCCTATGGCCCCTATACAACAAACAAAATTCAATCTCAATAAATTTAACAAAGACATAAAAATTTGGACCAAACTAATGTAAAAGACATGAGGAAAATATCATGAAAAAAGAAAGATCATGAAATTCAATGAAGATATAACATACTTCAAATAGTGCTACATAGTTTGAACAAAAACTTCCATTTTCCTATGCTTACAGCTTACAAGAGAAATATGGCACTTTTCAACTCTTTTTAAGTTGAGCTAACAACCAACTAATTCAACTAAAAACCCCACACAAACACAATTAACACTAATTAAGCTCACACTAGGGATAATCCAAACAATCTAACCTAATTTTTAATCAAACATATCTTAAAATTAAAAATAACTAAAATTAAAAATTAAAATAAGTTACAGTGAAATAAGAAAGAATTTACATGATACTGCAACTATTAGTGTTTTCATCACTAAAATAGGATGTGTAAGGGTCATGATATCCTGGGGGAGGGACCATGGGAGGTCCATATCCAACACCCATTGGTGGCCTTCCATACATCATTGATGCATTCATTGGTTGATGATGCATCATCCCATTTCCGTCTCCACCGTTTATTCTTTGCTGGTTCATCATCATTGCCATGTACTGCTGCTGTTGAGGATTATGTGATCCTGGACCCATCCCCATTCCCATTCCCATACCCATCCCCGGGTTAAACCCACTACCACCACCGCCATTTCCACCCATCATGTGCATAGCTGGCAACCCCGCGGCAGCCGGGCCCATTTGACCAATTTGGTGATTACCCATTTGACCCATATTTATATTGCTATGCATTTGAGGAAACCCACCACCTTTTTTACCACCACCATTATTACCATTATTATGATTATGGTTGTTTCCTCCATTATTTCCACCTCCATTTTTGTTATTTCCACCCCCATTTTTACCACCTTTACCACCATTCTCACCTCCTTTTCCATTTTTACCTTCAAACCCACCATTATTTTTACCATTTTCACCACCTTTTCCTCCATTTCCTTGATTTTTACCACCTTTACCATCTCCTCCCTTGTTTTTCTCACCTTTTTTACCATCTTTTTTCCCATCATTACCCTTCTTATCACTATTCCCACCACCACCTCCTAACATACC